>NC_041386.1:448980680-449044442 GCF_002162155.2 Triticum dicoccoides
TATATATAATTACGATCACGATGAACCAATCGCTGGTAGTTCCATGATCCAATATCATCACATATCCTAAGCCCCGTCAATGCATCTCCCTTCGAAGACATAGGGCAGACCTTCTTCTTGATAACATCCTCGGGCATACCTGCAAGCTTAAATAATCCACAAACTTCTTCCACATAGATTAAGTGCAAATCAGGATGTAATGTTCCATCACCTGTGAAAGGATTAGCTAGCAGTTTCTCTATCATACCCGAAGGAATTTCAAAGTAAACATTTTCATTGGGTTCAGTAGGTTGAGGACCAACTCTTTTCTCTACTGGTCGGGGTGAAGATACCCCGAACAAGGCCCTCAAAGGACATTATATAAATGTTTCCTTACCAAATTCCACCTACCAAAGGCGCTTCACTCCCCGGCAACGGCGCCAGAAAAGAGTCTTGATGACCCACAAGTGTAGGGGATCTATCGTAGCCTTTTCGATAAGTAAGAGTGTAGAACCCAACGAGGAGCAGAAGGAAATGATAAGCAGTTTTCAGTAAGGTATTCTGTGCAAGCACTGAAATTATCGGTAACAGATAGTTTTGTGATAAGGTAATTTGTAATGAGTAACAAGTAATGAAAGTAAATAAGATCCAGCAAGGTGGCCCAATCCTTTTTGTAGCAAAGGACAAGCCTGGTGTCGGTGTCAAAACCGGCGGATCTCGGGTATGGGGTCCCGAACTGTGCGTCTAGGCCGGATGGCAACAGGAGGCAGGGGACACAATGTTTTACGCAGGTTCGGGCCCTCTTGATGGAGGTAAAACCCTACGTCTTGCTTGATTAATATTGATGATATGGGTAGTACAAGAGTAGATCTACCACGAGATCGGAGAGGCTAAACCGTAGAAGCTAGCCTATGGTATGATTGTATGTTGTGGTTGTTTAGTCCTACGGACTAAAACCCTCTGGTTTATATAGACACCGGTGAGGGTTAGGGTTACACAAGGTCGGTTACAATGGGAGGAGATCTACATATCCATATTGCCAAGCTTGCCTTCCACGCCAAGGAAAGTCCCATCCGAACATGGGACGAAGTCTTCAATTGTGTATCTTCATAGTCCAACAGTCCGGCCAAAGGATATAGTTCGGCTGTCCAGAGACCCCCTAATCGAGGACTCCCTCAGTAGCCCCTGAACCAGGCTTCAATGATGGTGAGTCCGGCACGCAGTATTGTCTTCGGCATTGCAAGGCGGGTTCCTCCTCCGAATACACCACGGAAGAATTTGAATACAAGGATAGTGTTCGACCCTGCAAAATAAGTTCCACAAACCACCGCAGAGAGAATAATATTTTCGCAAATCTAATTTTCTGACTTGTTTTGACAGCATGACGTTATGTCATGGCCCGGTGATTATTCGAACCATTTCCTTTAACTAGCCCCGCACATAACACGAGGCAGTTTTTGACACGTCTTGTCAAGGCAAAGATCATGTCCCCTTATTACAGGATTCTCATCAATACGGGCGTGGGTAACCTAACCGCGCCATCGATTACAGTGCTTGGGGGACGAGCGAGTTTTACCAAGCTAGTGGGGACGCTTAGTTTCATCCGCCCATATAAAGGGATAAGGATTCACCTTTTCATCCATGCCTTCTTCCTCCTTTGCTCATCCGTTTTCGCACACTCGAGCTCCAGCGCCCAAGTCCGCACTTCCCACCTCAACCTTCTCCAACCATGTCCGGAGTGGGAGGCAGATGGATGGTCTCCTCCGTCACGGAGGGAGACATCAAGAAGCTGAGGAGAGCCGGATACCTGCCCGACGACATCACGCACCGGCTCCTAGATGAGGGACAACTCATCCCCACCCCTAGGCCCCATGAGAGGGTAGTGTTCCTCACCCATTTCCTCCGCGGACTGGGATTCCCTCTCCACCCATTCGTCTGGGGGCTCATGTTCTATTACGGCCTGGATTTTCACGATCTGGCCCCGAACTTCATCCTCAACATCTCGAAGTTTATCATCGTGTGCGAGGCCTTCCTCCGCATCAAGCCCCACTTCGGTTTATGGCTAAAGACCTTCAATGTCAAGCCGAAGGTTGTGGGCAGTCGCCAGGCGGAGTGCGGAGGTGCCATGGTGGGCAAAATGACCAACGTTACATGGCTCAAGGGCTCCTTTGTGGAAACCATAAAGGGGTGGCAATCGGGGTGGTTCTACATCACCGAGCCGCGTTACCCTGCATGGGCAGCGGCCCCCGAGTTCCGATCTGGCATCCCCATGTGGCTCACCTCCTGGAAAGAGAAGGGCCTGTCCTGGGTAGTTCAGGAGAGCTAACCAGACTCCAAACATGTATTCAAAACATGGTGAACAAGAAGCTCAAACTTGTCAACCTATTCCAGGCCATGCTCCACCGCCGGATCCTCCCGTGCCAACAACGGGACTTCAACTTGTGGGAGTTCGACCCCGCGTAGCACCAAACTCTGAACAGGCTCTTCGACACAACTCACGAAGATGCCTGGAGGGTGTTGTTCAAAAGCGCCAAGGTCCCTCCTCCCATTACTGAGGATCGCGGATTCAGCGCGAAGCGCCAAGCCAGTGCGGTAAGCTGCTTTACCTTTTACAGGATACTTATCTTTTATAGATTGACTCCATGCAGGATCTAAACTCCCGTACTTTTGAAGGACTGGCAGGAGATAGCCGGACAGATCGACTGTTCGGCTCCTTTGCCCGAAGGCCCAGCGGACGCTCTTCTGGCGAAGATGCTGACTCCGGCTCCTTATACGGTGCCGGAGAAGACCAAGAAGGCCAAGGGAACCCGAAAGAGTTCCCGGCGCCAGGCGTCATCAGACTCTCCATCCGATGACTCTGCAGCGCACTCCTTCCCCGAAGACGAGGAAGAAGAAGAAGATGCTCCCCCTCCAGCTAGGGGAGACAAGAAAAGGAAGGCCGCCCCAACTGGGGGGCGAAGGGTCTAGGAAGGGAAGGACTCTCCTTCCGGACAATTCCACCGCCGCCGACGAAGGCGAAGACGAGTGGTTGCCTAGGGCCAAGCCCCTGGGGAGATCGTAAGTATTCGGATACCAGAGTAACTCATAGCATTCCACTGCTTTCCCTAACGCCGAACATAATTATGCAGGCCGCCATGAGCCAGTATCGATGTATCATCGGACGGCTCCCTGGGCTCGTCGGACATGGGTAGCGATCTTGTCCCGACCGCCACCTCCCCTCATCCTGCTGACAACACCGAGGTGCTGTCTCAAGAGGCACCAGGTCGAGGGGAGACAGTCCCGGAGGCGCCTCAAGGCGGCCTTCCAGACTCCGGGAGCCGAGGGGACGGGGCCCCTGAGAGCTCCGAGTTCGGCCCTCGCCCGAACACCGTGCCAGAACCTCTAGTGGTTCCGGGCTCGGGCAGGCGGCCTCCTTCCAAGAGGGGCAAGACGCCTGCGCCGGTGACCTCTGTCCATCTAGAGGCGCCGGACAATCTGCTAGAAGTGCTTCCCAGCGCTTCCATCGACGAGGAGCACCGTACTATTATGAGTGCGGTGGTCTAGAAGGTTCAGTCCGCCAAGAGCGGATTGACTGAAGCCTGTGCCAGCCTTCTAACAGGATTTGAGGTAGGTGTTTTTAAAATATAGGGAAAATATTACCGCATAGACGGTAGCCCCTGATGCTTTGTTCGGTGTTCACAAAGAAAAGCCGAACAGAGGATCAAATAATATCACAGGAGTCTAATATAAGTATGTCAATATGCGTATGCAGGCCTCAATGCTGGCGTCCGCCGCACTGACTGCGGAGGTTGCCATACTGAAGTAGGACCTCGAGGGGTCCAAGAAAGCGCTTTTCCTTGCCAAGAGGAAGCTCGAGGAGAACAAGGGTAAGTAATACCCTGTCTATGGATATGTATAAAAAGAATGCGATTGGAAAATGACAGGATTATCATGAATTTGCCAGGGGCCGCGACCGAAGTGGCGACCCTAAAGCAAGCTCTGTCCGAGGCCGAAGATAAAGCAGCCAAGGAGCGCACCAAGCGAGAGAAGCACGAGGCTCGGTTGGGCGAGGTGCAACAAGAGCTCCAGGCTCTCGTGGCGAAGCACGAGGCGTTGGAGCTTGACTCAAAGACGCGGGAGTCTGAGCTTGCCGCGGCCCTTGAGAGCACAAAAAGTGCCAAGGCCGAAGCCCAAAAGGCCCTCCAGGAGATCGACGCAATGAAGAAGATAGCAGCGGGTAAGGCTTTCTATATGCAAAGCAAGCATGTAAAAGTAAATTACCGATTACTTACCCGAATCCAGAGCTCTCCAAGAGCATTCACAGATTTGCCCCGCAGCGTGTCCGATGCCGCACAATTTTACCAGGCCGAGGATGGAAGCTCAACGGAGAAGCTGTTCTGGTCTCAGTATACTGAGGCCGAGCACCCGGTGCCAATGAGCGACCAGCTGAAGCAGATGGTCGAGCTACATGAAGGGCTTTATAGTCCGGCTATGGCCTGGCGACGCCCTTCCGAACAGCTTCTTCGCCCTGGTGAGGCGGCTTGTGGATGCTTGCCCACGGCTGGAGGTCGTCAAGCGATCTGTCTGCATTGAAGGTGCACGTCGGGCTTTCGCCCGTGTGAAATTGAAGTGGGTCAAGCTAGACGCCGTCAAGCTGATCAAGGAGGGGCCGCCGGAGGGCAAGGAGCACCGCCACCCCGAGATGTACTACGAGGGTGTTCTGCCGGGTGCCCGTCTCATAGCGGACGAGTGTTCAAAAGATGTAATATTTGAGTGAGACTTGCTCGTTTTATCCTGTATTTATGAAAACTTGTTTCATATGCGCTATGCAACACTTGTTTGAATTTAAAATATTGCCTTCTATTTGGCTGTTTATCCAATCTGAGAGATGGCTAGTCCTCGGCTTCTTCCCCCATGCCACGAGTGCTGGGGTGTTCGGGATAAACCTGAGCACTCTTGTTCCCATGTTTGGTTCCTTCGAGGGAGGTGCTCAGCACAGCGAACAAGGCAATTGGACTAATAATGCTTTATCACTCTCACTTAGCCATAGAATTCTATAATTTTAAATTTCAGCGAAGCCCCTAGTATTCGGAAGGCCGAATTCGGGGCGTGATACACGCCTTTAAGCCGGACAGGGCCGGCCCCTCGCTCTGAGTAGCATAAGTCTTTAGGGACTCGAAAACCTCGCCGAACAGCGACCAGTCTCTCGCCTTTTCATGACAGTCAGTTTTAGCTTTCTCTACTGAGGTGCTGAACCCAGCAGAACCAGGGCACAATCGTAGTAGTTCTACAAGCGCTACCTTAGCCGATAGAGCGGAATGTAAGGTAACAAAACATAGGACCCGGGCAAACCCAACATTTGACCAAAGACATGATTCGGAGCTGATGCATATAATGATATAAGTTCGGGGTGCCGCACTTGTGAAAGTGTTCGGACTTTTTCACAACGTATTGTGGGGTACGTAAGCCCCTGGTGTATTGGCCGTACCAAAGTGTACGGATGCAAGGCATCATTAATGAACACACACACACACACACACACACACACACACACACACACACACACACACACACATATATATATATATATATATATGTATATATATAACAAGAATGCAATAATAGTCGTAATGTCATGCATTGTTTATTCAAAAAATTGCGTTAAAGTAGAGTGATACAGATAGTGCGATAAGCAAAGAGTAGGACTATGTCCCTTACAAGGGCAAGCTGAGGAATGATATTAAATCGAATATTTCGCTCGTTACTATAATCCACCAGGGAATTCCGTGGTATGATGTAGTTGTCTGCCTCCTTGGTTGCTGCATCATGTGTTCGGCAATAGTGCTTCTGGACAGTGTTTCCAGAGATTAAGGTCCTGAAAAAAGAGAAAAATAACCAAACGGGAAGCCCCTAGTGCGGTTTAAGCCGCGTCTTGGGGCGTGCCGCAGTTGTGCCCCCTCTCCACCTGTGCCCATGGTATTTTTAATGCGTAATTATGTACGTGTGGCATGAGTTTCGCCGTTGGGCTGGGATTGGGGTGTGCGCCGTATTGCTACGCGAGCTCAGATCGCGCCAGGCGGTCTATTTGCCGATTGCTCCGAGCGCGCTTGAAGGTGTCCAGGCTTTGAAGCGCCGAACTAGTTGATTTCCTTGAGAGGCTGCTTTGCGCTTCTGCTGCGAGGGCCGCGGTGTGCTCCTCTGTTCGGAGAGAGCGCTCTGTGTTTCCATCGACTGTAATAACTCCGCGAGGTCCTGGCATCTTGAGCTTGAGGTATGCATAATGCGGTACCGCATTGAATCTAGCAAATGCGGTTCGCCCGAGCAGCGCATGATAACCACTACGGAACGGGACTATATCGAAGATTAACTCTTCGCTTCGGAAGTTATCCGGGGATCCGAAGACCACTTCCAGTGTAATTGAGCCTGTGCAATGGGCCTCTACACCTGGAATGAGGCCTTTAAAGGTCGTTTTTGTGGGTTTGATCCTTGAGGGGTCTATACCCATTTTGCGCACTGTGTCCTGATAAAGCAGGTTCAGGCTGCTGCCGCCATCCATAAGGACTCGAGTGAGGTGAAATCCGTCAATGATTGGGTCTAGGACCAGTGCAGCGAATCCGCCATGACGGATACTAGTTGGGTGGTCCCTGCGATCGAAGGAGATCGGACAGGAGGACCAAGGGTTGAACTTTGGGGCGACTGGCTCCAACGCATATACGTCCCTGAGCGCACGCTTCCGCTCCCTCTTGGGGATGTGGGTGCGTATATCATGTTCACCGTCCGCACTTGTGGGGGAAACCTTTTCTGTCCTCCGGTGTGTGGCTGCCGGGATTGCCCCGCGTCATCGCTATGCGGCCCCTTGTCCTTGTTTTCAGAAATTAACTTGCTGGCCTGCTGGAACACCCAACAATCCCTGTTGGTGTGATTGGCTGGCTTGTCTGGGGTGCCGTGTATTTGACACAAGCGATCGAGTATACGGTCCAAGCTGGACGGACCCGGCGTACTTTGTTTGAATGGCTTTTTCCGCTGACCGGGTTTAAAGCCTTTGAATCCGGCATTGGCTGTCGTATCCTCGTTATTATTGATGTTAATGCAGCGCTTATGTTTGTTGCGACGTGACCTGCTATTGCCGTCCTTGGTATCCAAAGTACCATTGTTCTTTGATATGTTATTACTACGAGCCAGCTAGCTATCTTCTCCCGTGCAAAAGCGGGTCATGAGTGTCGTGAGGGCTGCCATAGATTTCGGCTTTTCCTGACCAAGGTGCCGGGCTAGCCATTCGTCGCGGATGTTGTGTTTGAAAGCCGCTAGGGCCTCTACATCCGGACAGTTGACGATTTGATTTTTGTTTGTTAGGAACCGAGTCCAGAATTGCCTGGCCGATTCTTCTGGCTGCTGAATTATGTGGCTCAAGTCATCGGCATCTGGTGGCCGCACATAAGTGCCCTGAAAGTTGTCGAGGAATGCGGCTTCCAGATCTTCCCAACAGCTAATGGACTCGGCTGGCAGGCTGTTAAGCCAATGCCGTGCTGGTCCCTTGAGCTTTAGTGGGAGGTATTTGATGGCATGTAAGTCGTCACCGCGGGCCATGTGGATGTGGAGGAGGAAATCCTCGATCCATGCTGTGGGATCTGTTATGCCGTCGTATGATTCAATATTTATGGGTTTGAAACCTTCTAGGATTTGATGATCCATTACTTCGTTTGTGAAGCATAAAGGGTGTGCGGCGCCTCTGTATTGGGCTATATCGTGACGCAGCTCGAATGGGTCTTGCCCGCTGTGTTCGGCCTGGCCGGATTTGCTTTTACTGTATCTGGCGTGACGTTTATCGTTTCGCGGAGTGGTGCGCCCTCGTGATCCGTAGATCGATCCTGCATGCTTTGCTTTGTCCTCCAATATGTCTCACAGGTCTGGCGTATCTCCCCATGCCTTTTTATTTGAATGGCATCGGGATGGAGGCTGAGTTTTTGGCTGGAATGCCTCTCTATCGCGGCCACGAGGTGGCCGATCAGCCGTATCATACACTTCTTCCTCCAGTTGAGGTAGCGACCTGTACTTTGGGTAACTCTTGGAGGGGCGCTCGAGTTTATATTCCTCGGCTGCAAGGACTTCAGTCCATCTGTCAGCTAGCAGATCCTGATCAGCATGAAGCTGTTGCTGCTTTTTCTTAAGGCTATTTGCCGTGGCTATAAGCCGGCGTTTGAAGCGCTCTTGTTCGACGGGATCCTCTGGCACAGTGAATTTGTCGTCGCCGAGGCTTGCCTCGTCTTTGGAGGGGGCATGTCATTATCATCCTCCTCTTCTCCATCTGCCGCTCTCTCAGGAGGGCTGGCTCCTCCATTCTCCTGTTCTAAATCTTGCTGGAGGGGATTGTTGTTGTCTTCGGCACTATCCAGAGTATTATTATCTCCTGTGCCGGTATCACCACTTTTGCTTTGGCAGGACTTAGAGCGGCGCCGCTGACGTCGGTGCTTGGGTTGCTTCTTGGAGGGGTCATCCTCTGCTATCTCGTCGCCATTGCCTTCTTTGGGTGTATCCACCATGTATATGTCATATGACGAGGTGGCTTTCCAGTGCCCTATAGGCGTTGGTTCATGTTCGTCTCCTACATCGTCGTCCATACCGTCGATGTCTTCGGAGTCGAAGTCGAGCATGTCGGTTAAATCATCGACAGTGGCTACGAAGTGGTTGGTGGGTGGGCATCGAATTTCTTCGTCGTCCACATCCCAATCCTGTTGGCCATAGTCCGGCCAGGGCTCTCCTGACAAAGAGAGAGACCTTAGTGAATTCAGAATGTCGCCGAAGGGCGAGTGCTGAAAGATATCTGTGGCGATGAATTCCATGATCGGTACCCAATTGGATTCGATTGGCAGGGGCGCGGAAGGTTCGGAGTCCGGAAAAGAGTCTGGCACCTTGGAGTCACGAGCTTCGCAGATGATGAGGCTAGTGTTCGGCTCGATCACCGTTGAGACTACAGCCCCTGAGGCGGTGTCTAGCCACCCGTCCTTAATTGGCACAGTTGGCTCCGAGCTAAGGGTCGGATCTGATGCGAGCGCGGCCTCTAGGGTACTGTTCGGCGACAGAGCTAGGTCATACCCATCGTGACAGTGCGGCGCACCCGGCTGTGGGTCGAATCCGTCGAAGATCAAGTCTCCACGGATGTCGGCCGTGTAGTTCAAACTTCCAAAACTGACCTGATGGCCAGGGGCGTAGCTTTCAATCTGCTCCAGATGGCCAAGCAAATTAGCCCGCAGTGCAAAGCCGCCGAACATGAAGATCTGTCCGGGGAGAAAGGTCTCACCCTGGACCGCATCGTTGTTGATGATCGGAGGAGCCATCGGGCCTAAAGGTGAAGACACAAAGGAACTCTCAATGAAAGCACCAATGTCGGTGTCAAAACCGGCGGATCTCGGGTATGGGGTCCCGAACTGTGCGTCTAGGCCGGATGGTAACAGGAGGCAGGGGACACAATGTTTTATCAAGGTTCGGGCCCTCTTGATGGAGGTAAAACCCTACGTCCTGCTTGATTAATATTGATGATATGGGTAGTACAAGAGTAGATCTACCACGAGATCGGAGAGGCTAAACCGTAGAAGCTAGCCTATGGTATGATTGTATGTTGTGGTTGTTTAGTCCTACGGACTAAAACCCTCTGGTTTATATAGACACCGGTGAGGGTTAGGGTTACACAAGGTCGGTTATAATGGGAGGAGATCTACATATCCATATTGCCAAGCTTGCCTTCCACACCAAGGAAAGTCCCATCCGGACACGGGACGAAGTCTTCAATCGTGTATCTTCATAGTCCAACAGTCCGGCCAAAGGATATAGTCCGGCTATCTGGAGACCCCCTAATCCAGGACTCCCTCACCTAGACAAACTCTTATATAAAGGAAAGATCTCCCGAGGACACATGGGAATTGTCGTCAAGCTAGTTTTCATCACGTTCATATGATTCACATTCGGTACTTTGATAATTTGATATGTGGGTGTACCAGTGCTTGGGTACTGTCCTTACTTGGACAAGCATCCCACTTATGATTAACCCCTATTGCAAGCATCCACAACTACAACAGAAGTATTAAGGTAAACCTAACCATAGCATGAAACATATGGATCCAAATGAGCCCCTTACGAAGCAACGCATAAACTAGGGTTTAAGCTTCTGTCACTCTAGCAACCCATCATCTACTTATTACTTCCCAATGCCTTCCTCTAGGCCCAAACAATGGTGAAGTGTCATGTAGTCGACGTTCACATGACACCACTAGAGGGATGACAACATACATCTCATCAAAATATCGAACGAATACCAAATTCACATGACTACTTATAGCAAGACTTCTCCCATGTCCCCAGGAACAAACATAACTACTCACAAAGCATATTCATGTTCATAATCAGAGGGGTATTAATATGCATAATGGATCTCAACATATGATCTTACACCAAGTAAACCAACTAGCATCAACTACAAGGAGTAATCAACAATACTAGCAACCCACAGGTATGTAACGCCCTCGATGCGGCTATATCTCCCACGTGTCGAGGCACGACTTAGAGGCATAACCGCATTGAAAGCAATGTCGCAAGTTAGGCAATCTTCACAACATCCCATGTAAAATATGTAATAAAAGGGGAGATACATAGTTGGCTTACACTCGCCACGTCACACAAAGTACATAAATACCATTACAACATTTAAACACTCATGGCCCGACTACGGCGCCAAAATAAAAGATAAACCCAACATACGACACGGTCCCGATCACCCCAACTGGGCACCACTACTGATCATCAGGGAAAGACACATAGTATCAGCATGAGTCCTCGTCGAACTCCCACTTGAGCTCAAGCGTGTCATCTAGAGCGGAATCATCAGGCCCTGCATCTGGTTTGGAAGTAATCTATGAGCCACAGGGACTCAGCAATCTCGCACCCTCGCGATCAAGACTATTTAAGCTTATGGGTAAGGCAAGGTAAATATGTGGAGCTGCAGCAAGCGACTAGCATATATGGTGCCTAACCTATTCGCAAAAGAGAGCGAGAAGAGGAGACAAAACGCGAACGAGAAACTAGAGAGCAACCTGCGGCAAGCATTACTCCAACACCGTGTTCGCTTCCCGGACTCCGCCGAGAAGAGACCATCACGGTAACTCACACTGTTGATTCATTTTAATTAAGTTAAGGTTCAAGTTATCTACAACCGGACATTAACAAATTCCCATCTGCCCATAACCGCGGGCACGGCTTTCGAAAGTTCAAATCCCTGCAGGGGAGTCCCAACTTAGCCCATGACAAGCTCTCATGGTCAACGAAGGAATAGACCTCCTCCCGAGACATTCCGATCAAACTCGGTATCTCGGTTCTACAAGACACTTCGACAAGTTAAAACAAATCCAGCAACACCGCCCGAATGTGCTGACAAATCCCGATAGGAGCTGCACATATCTCGTTCTCAGGGCACACTCAGATGAGACTAGCTACGAGTAAAACCAACCCTCAAGTTGCCCCGAGGTGGCCCTGCAGGCAGCTTAGTCGGACCAGCACTCAGAGGGGCACTGGCCTAGGGGGGTTAAATAAGATGACCCTCGGGCTCCGGAAACCCAAGGGAAAAAGAGGCTAGGTGGCAAATGGTAAAACCAAGGTTGGGCATTGCTGGAAAAGCTTTAATCAAGGCAAATGGTAAGGAACGCAAAATCCGGGAACATAACACCGATATGACGGAAACTAGGGCGGCAAGAGTGGAACAAAACACTAGGCGAGAGGCCGAGCCTTCCACCCTTTACCAAGTATATAGATGCATTAAGATAACAAGATAATATAATGATATCCCAACAAGTAAATAATGTTCCAACAAGGAACGGGCTCCAATCTTCACCTGCAACTAGCAACGCTATAAGAGAGGCTGAGCAAAGCGGTAACATAGCCAATCAACAGTTTGCTAGGACATGGTGGGTTAGAGGTTTGACATGCCAATTTGGGAGGCATGATAAGAAAGTGGTAGGCATCATAGCATAGGCATAGCAAAAGAGCGAGCATCTAGCAAAGCAAAGATAGTAGTGATTTCGAGGGTATGATCATCTTGCCTGCAAAGTTGTCAGAGTTGACTGGATCCTCGAAAGCAAACTCAACGGGCTCCTCGTTAGCGAACTCGTCTCTCGGCTCTACCCAAATAAGACAAACAAGCAACAAGGACACAATCAACCACATGCAAACTCAAACAACATGATGCGAAGATGGTATGCTATGCGGGATGCAATATGTGATGCATATGCAAGATTTGACAAGGAATGCATGAACATGGCCTCAACTTAGAAATCCAAGTGGGCCACTGGAAAGATGAGATGATATTGCTTGAAAACGATATAAAGAACGCCGAAATCGGAGTCACGGTTTGGAAATGGCAAGCAATTCAAATATGACCACGTTCTGCGATTTACAGCAAGTAGCCATCTAAATGCAACAAGATGAACATGCTATCGCACCCAAACATGGCAACAAAATACATGACAGGGATCCATTCATGATGCTTAACTAAATACTAGCACTGAGCTACAGCCAATTCATCCAATAACAGGTTCAAACAAGCATGGCAAAAATGCATTTGGTAAACAGATCTCAGACTTGGTGAAATTAACACCTGTCTGGAATTTCAGATCAGATAGCACACTTTGGAGCATGAAAACTATATGCTACAGGACCTGAATATGTCAAAGTAAAGCATGGCATGGAGCTACTCAAAGAGCTTAACAAAAGTCCCTTAGTGACCTTGAGCCAAAAGGGATCAGAAAATACATTTGCAAGCATGTGAACATGGCAAAAACATTATCAGTTTTCAGACTTAGTGAAAACTGGAGCATGCTGAAACAGATATCAAGTAGGCATGTTTACGAGCTCGATGCACTCACTACAGAGCAAGTCATGACAATCTAAGCATACAAACATCAAGAATACACAAAATATAAGCTAGCCATGGCAAGAACAATAACAAAGCATGCACGGATCAACTACAACATCCTCGGCAAAATTGCTAACAAGTAGACAATCTACCCAGATTCACGAAATGACAAAAGTAGAGCTCGATTGACTCAAGCTAGGGTGCTCCATAATTGCAAACAAGGACATGGATGGATAGAGCACTGCAAGATTAACAAATCATCCTTACTGATCATCCTCAGAAGAGGTGCGGATCACTAGGAAACAACAAAAACATATGGCATATTGAGATAAACAGATCAAGGACTTCGTGGAAATGTTAAGTCCCTGAAATTAGCATTAACGAATGAACCACTTTGCAAGCTTGTGCTAGTCACCACACACATCACAAAAATACATGGATTGCACCTCTGGATAGATGGCAAAACATATAACAAAACTCATGTAGAGCTCAGTGGCATATCATGCATACAATAATCATGGCAAAAATGACAAATATCTAATTGGAGCAGCAGATCTGACAATTATCTCAAATAGCAATCTTCCAACAGCATTTTGGGCAGCAATATGAACTCAAATGAAAATGATGCACTAAGATGAAATGATGTGCTCTCTGAGACGAACCTTTTGATATGCTATATGCCCAAAACGGAGCTACGGATGCGGAGATACGACATGATGAAATATGCAAAAAATTAGGGTTCCGGGGCAAAAAGTCAACCGGTCCCGATCTGGATCTGGAGGGCACTGTAGCGGCGCGAGGTTCGAGGTTGGTCGGAGCTTCGCCGGAGTAGCCGGAAAACGGAGTTGGCCGCCGGGGAACTTGCCGCGAGGAGGAGGAGGCCGGAGAGAGGCGGAGCCGATGGTGGCGGCGGTCGGCCGCGGCGCCGGCGTGGTCCGACGACGCGTCGGGCGGCGGGGACGGCTCGCCGGAGACGGCGCCCTGGTGGCGGCGCTCGCCGGGGGCGGTGGTGCGGCGGCCGGGTCGAGCGGACGCGGGCGACGCTCGGGGAGGACGAGGGCGGCGCACGGGAGGCGGGGCGCGGCCCGGTGGCGCAAGTGGAGAGGGCCCGCCCTGGGCCGGGACGGGCCGGCGACGGCGGTGGACGAAGCTTGCCACGTGGCGTCCCCTCAGTGGCCGCGGGCGGCGGCGGACGAGGTGTCCGGCGCGGCGGACATGTCCAGTGCGCGGAGGAGACGATTTTAGGGTTTCGGGGAGAAGAAGAAACGTGGATCTCGGAGGGGGGCTATATATAGGCATAGGAGGAGCTAGGAGAGTCCAAATGAGGTGCGGTTTTCAGCCACGCGATCGTGATCGAATGCTCTAGATGATGGAGAGGGTTTTGGTGGGTTTTGGGCCAACTTGGAGGGATGTTGGGCTGCAACACACACGAGGCCTTCTCGGTCCCTCGGTTAACCGTTGGAGCATCAAACGAAGTCCAAATGGTACGAAACTTGACAGGCGGTCTAGCGGTAGTAAACCAAGGCCGCTTGGCAAGTCTCGGTCCAATCTGGAAATGTTTAATCCCCCACACAAAAAAAGGTAGAAATGACCACCGGAGGAGAACGGAGCACCGGAATGCAAAACGGACAACGGGGAAAATGCTCGAATGCATGAGATGAACACGTATGCAAATGCAATGCACATGATGGCATGATATGAGATGCATGAGAACGACAACAACACACGGAGACAAAAACCCGAACCCGAGAAAATAAAATAACTTGACGCCGGAAACGGCAAGAGTTGGAGTACATATTGGGTAAATCAAATCCGGGGTGTTACAACACTCCACCACTATGAGAGGATCTCATCCCGAGATCTAGGACTGAAAGAACGCCGGGTACTCAGAATGGAGGTGATCCTCGCGTTCCCAGGTAGCTTCACGGTCAGAATGGTGTGACCACTTGACTTTGTGGAATTTGATTGACTTGTTGCGAGTCTTGCGTTCAGTGTCTTCAAGAATAGAAATGGGGTGCTCACGATAAGAGAGATCTTCTTGGAGCTCAATGTCCTCGAAGTTGATGGTGCGGTCAGGAGTCTTAAAGCACTTTCGAAGCTGAGAGACATGGAACACGTCATGCACATTTGCAAAGTTCTAAGGAAGCTCGAGTTGATAGGTGAGATCGTCTCTCTTGCTGACGATCTTGAAAGGTCCCACGTATCTGGGGGCAAGCTTCCCTTTGATACCGAAGTGACGAGTACCTTTCATTGGAGAGACGCGGAGGTAAACATGATCTCCGATCTCGAAAGCCAAATCATGGTGCTTACTATCATAGTAGCTCTTCTGGCGGGATTGGGCTGCTTTGAGGTTATCTCAAATGACTTTGAACATTTCCTCTGCCTCTGTGATTAAGTCATTACCCAAAAGCTGACGTTCACCGGTTTCGGACCAGTTGAGAGGGGTACGGCACTTCCTGCCATACAGAATTTCAAATGGGGCCTTGCCCGAACTTGCTTGAAAACTGTTGTTGTAGGAGAATTCAGCATATGGAAGATAATCCTCCCACTTCATGACAAAGGAGATCACACAAGCCCTGAGCATATCTTCAAGAATATGATTGACACGCTCGATTGACCGCTAGTTTGAGGATGGAAAGCTGTACAAAAGCGGATGTTGGTGCCCATGGCCTTCTGAAAAGAATCCCAAAACTTGGAGGTAAAGATGCTACCACGGTCTGAAGAGATCACTTGTGGAATACTGTGCAGAGAGACAATTCGAGAGGTATAGAGTTCCGCCAATTGAGCTGCAGTGATTGACTCTTTGATAGGCAGAAAGTGAGCCACTTTAGTGAGTTTGTCGATGACAACGAATATAGCATCATTGCCACGTTTGGACTTTGGAAACCCAGTCACGAAGTCCATCTCAATGTGGTCAAACTTCCATTCTGGAATGGCAAGAGGTTGGAGGAGACCCGCTGGCCATTGGTGTTCTGCCTTCACTCTTCTGCAGACATCACATTCATTCACGAACTGAGCAATCTCGCGCTTCATTCAAGTCCACCAATAAGCCTGCTTGAGGTCCTGATACATTTTCGTGCTCCCAGGGTGAATGGAGAGGAGAGAATTGTGAGCCTCGTTCATGATCACTTTACGAAGGTCACCTTTGGGTACAACAATACGATCCTCGAAGAAGAGAGTATCCTTGTCATCAAGGCGGTAGCACTTGTACTTGGGTTGACTCTTGGCAATCCCAATCTTCACCTTCTTCACCATAGCATCAAGAAGCTGGGCTTGGCGAATCTGGTCTTCCAAGGTAGGAGAGACTTGAAGGTTGGCGAGCAAACCTTGAGGAACAACTTGCAGATTAAGTTTGCGGAAAGCTTCACAAAGCTCGGGTTGATAAGGCTTGAGAATCAGGCTGTTGCAATAAGACTTCCTGCTCAATGCGTCAGCAATCACATTGGCCTTGCCTGGAGTATACTCGATACTCGGATTATACTCTTGAATCATTTAGACCCATCGAGTCTGCCTGAGGTTGAGATTAGGTTGAGTGAAGATGTACTTGAGACTCTTGTGGTCAGTGAAAATGTCCATTTTTCTTCCCAATAAGAGATGTCTCCAAGTCAAAAGAGCATGCACAACTGCCGCCAACTCAAGGCCATGAGTGGGGTAGTTCTTCTCGTTGGGCTTCAACTGGCGAGAGGTATAAGCCACAACTTTCTTTTCTTGCATCAACACTGCGCCAAGACCTTGGAGAGAGGCATCGCAAAAGACCTCGTACGGTTTGGATTCATCGGGAGGAGTCAGAACTGGAGCAGTGACCAATTTCTCTTTCAAAGTGTTGAAAGCAATGTCACATTCCGGAGACCAAAAGTACTTGACGTGCTTCTGGAGAAGATTTGAGAGAGGCTTCGCGATCTTAGAAAAGTTTTCAACGAATCTTCGACAATAGCTTGCGAGACCGAGGAAGCTACGGAGTTGCTTCACGTTCTAAGGTGGTTCCCAATTCACAATTGCAGTCACCTTCTCAGGATTCACCACAATGCCCTTGGTAGAGATGATATGACCAAGATAAAGAACCTCATCGAGCCAAAATTCGCACTTGGAGAACTTGGCGTAGAACTTGTGTTCCCTGAGCTTATCGAGTACCAAACGCGAGTGCTTGGCATGATCTTCCTTGTTCTTTGAAAAGACCAGAATGTCGTCGAGATAGACCAAAATGAAGTCATTGGTGTAGGCGTTGAAGATGAAATTCATCATGCAAGAGAACGTTGGAGGAGCGTTAACGAGGCCAAAAGACATGACAGTGTATTCATATGAACCAAAGCTTGTCCTGAAAGCCGTCTTGGGAATATGTTTCTCATGGATTCGACTCTGATGATAACCCATACGGAGATCAAGCTTGGAGAATACTTGGGCACCTTTGAGTTGTTCGAATAGCTCGTTGATGTTGGGAAGTGGGTATTTGTTCTTGATGGTCTTCTTGTTCAATGGACGGTAATCCACACAAAGTCGGTCCGTTCCATCCTTCTTCTTCACAAAAAGAACACCACAACCCCACGGAAAAGAACTAGGCCGGATGAGACCCATTCTATCTTGAACATCGAGTTGTTTCTTCAGCTCCTTCAACTCTTCAGGTCCGAGCTTGTAAGGATGCTTGCACACTGGTTCCGTGCCAGGCTCAAGATCGATGACGAATTCAACTGGCCGGTACGGAGGCATTCCTGGAAGCTCTTCTGGAAAGACGTCTTGATATTCACAAACAACTGGGATTTGCGAGATAGCATCCAGTTCACCCTTCTCATTGAGAGAAAACAGACGGATTGTATTATCCCGAGCGGCAAAGACAGTTACATCCTCAGACGAATGATTCAATTGAATCTGCCTGGCTGCACAATCAAGCTGAGCCTTGTGCTTAGAAAGTCAATCCATCCCGAGAATAAGATCAATATCCGAGTTACCAAGAAGCATTGGAGAAGCCAGAAACTTGAAATCACCCATCATGATAGAAATATCCGGAACCATCATACTAGAACTCAGACGCTTAGCCGGAGAGACGACTTGCATAGCTCTAGGTAATGCCTTAGTACTAAAATTGTTCTCCGATGCAAATGGAAATGACATGAAGGAATGCGATGCACCAGAGTCAAAAAGTACTTTTGCGGGAACATCGTTAACAGGAAGGTTACCCATGATGACATCTGACGAGTCCTCTGCCTGAGCTACGTTCATCAAGTTGACCTTGGCGTGCTCGGGGTTATGCTTGACCACAGCTGTACTTGCCGATCTCACAGGAGGTGGAGGAGGGAGACGCCTCTGATTGAAGCACTTGTTGGCATAGTGACCCTTCTGTTGGCACTTGTTGTATGTGACCTCTGAAAGCGGATGGTGATACGGAGCACTTGATCTTGGAGCTTGAGACGAAGTCTTGTTCTGAAAGCCAGGGTTGGGTGGGTGGGAAGATCCACTGCCACCTTTACTCTTCTGCTGATATGGCTGACAAAACAGAGGAGGAAGCCAATACTTCTGCTGCTTGGCCACTTGAGTAGAGGAAGAAGGAGTAGCATCTCTGACTCGCTTCTTGGAAGCATCACACCTCAGTTGAGCAGCCTCTTGCTTCAATGCCATGTTGAAGAACTCATCGTATCTCAAGGGCTCAAAGAGAACAAGAGCTAGCTGAATTTATTCTCTAAGACCACCCCTGAACTGCTATATCATGGTCTTCTCGTCGGGGACGTCCTGCTTAGCAAAGCGGGCGAGCTTCTGAAACAACTTGTTGTAGTCATAGACAGACAAAGAGCCTTGCTTCCGGTTGCGGAATTCCTCACGCTTGCTTTCAACCATGCTCTGAGGAATATGATGTGCTTTGAAGTCTTGACGGAATTCATCCCAGGTAATCACACAACCTCCTCTGGAATCCTTGTACTGCTGGAACCATTCTGCAGCTTGGTCTTTGAGTTGGAAGGAAGCGAACTTGACAAAGTCCTCAGGCCTGACGTTACTGCACTCGAAATGCTTGCACAGATCTATGAGCCAATCGTCAGCATCAGTTGCCTCAACACAATTGCTGAAAGTCTTTGGCCCGTTAGCAAGGAACTGGTTGAGTGTAGCAAAGTGATTCTGATTGTTGCCTTGGTTGCCTTGGTTCGCTTGATTGCGCTCTTGAAGAATTTGCATGATCAACTATGTGTTTGCATTGGTTGCGGCCATCACAGCTTGCCATGCCTCCAGAGGAGGTAGAGGTGGTGGCGGATCCTGATTCTAATTCTGATTGGTGCTCTTAGCGGGAGCCATCCTGAAGAGGGTGACAACCGTTAGCACAATGACAGATAAAATGAAGCTGAATCCAACAGGATGAAATTGCAACATATAGTCTTCACATCTGAACAAAATGAACGAATGCATTCCACTTGAAATGGTCACATATCCATAAATTGAGAAGCCACTTAGAATTTAGGTAGAGGAATAAATCAACAAGGTACGGATCAAGAACGAATAGTCGGTAAGAAATCCCAATCTCAAACCAAATATCCGTGGAAGAAGAACTAGAGCTACAAGAATTCCCACCTATGAAACTCCCAAACCTTTCCGGTTATGCAATCAGGTGTTGGGGATACAGGGGAAGCATAATATCTCACCCAAATCTAGCAAATCCTACATCCAGCTGTATCCATCCTTCAACACATAACCGAGAAAAACTTCGGAAACCATCTACCTCAACCTTCGAAAAGCATCTGTTATACAAGTTATGGCGATACTCCCGAACTCCCACCCAAGTACTGGGTGGTGTCGAGGTTATCTCACCAACGAACTGCATAAAAGAGATTTTCGATGTCGGCGTACTAAACTCAGGTATTCCAGAACTGCAACGATAAAATAGTGATGACAACACCTCGGAGCTCAACCCCCCGGGACACTGCCACAACCCCTAAAGACAGGAGGCACCAAGAACAATGTTCTCATCACAAAACCATCGGAACGATTCCAAGATACCCGTGTGATCCTAAAAAAAATTAGTGAAATTTGAGAAGAGAAGAGTCAAAACTCTACGTCAGGATGCCTTACCAGAGCGATGAGGAGACTGGGGAGTAAAAGAATTCCTAACATCTCCGATATATAATTCCTAAATGACTCAAAACATTTTTCTAGACTCAACTCGGCTGCTAAAAACGATCAAGCAATGGGGGCTCCTAAGGTCGGGGAAGGCTCTGATTACCAACTTGCAATGCCCTCGATGTGGCTATATCTCCCACGTGTCGAGGCACGACTTAGAGGCATAACTGCATTGAAAGCAATGTCGCAAGTTAGGCAATCTTCACAGCATCCGATGTAAAATATGTAATAAAAGGGGAGATACATAGTTGGCTTACACTCGCCACGTCACACAAAGTACGTAAATAGCATTACAACATTCAAATACTCATGGCCCGACTATGGCGTCAAAATAAAAGATAAACCCAACATGCGACACGGTCCTGATCACCCCAACTGGGCACCACTACTGATCATCAGGGAAAGACACGTAGTATCGGCGTGAGTCCTCGTCGAAGTCCCACTTGAGCTCAAGCGTGTCATCTGGAGCGGAATCATCAGGCCCTGCATCTGGTTTGGAAGTAATCTGTGAGCCACAGGGACTCAGCAATCTCGCACCCTCGTGACCAAGACTATTTAAGCTTATGGGTAAGGCAAGGTAAATGTGTGGAGCTGCAGCAAGCGACTAGCATATATGGTGGCTAACCTGTTCGCAAAAGAGAGTGAGAAGAGGAGGCAAATCGCGAACGAGAAACTAGAGAGCAACCTACGGCAAGCATTACTCCAATACCGTGTTCGCTCCCCGGACTCCGCCGAGAAGAGACCATCACGGTAACTCACACTATTGATTCATTTTAATTAAGTTAAGGTTCAAGTTATCTACAACCGGACATTAACAAATTCCCATCTTCCCATAACTTCGGGCACGGCTTTCGAAAGTTCAAATCCCTGTAGGGGAGTCCCAACTTAGCCCATGACAAGCTCTCACGGTCAACGAAGGAATAGACCTCCTCCCGAGACATTCCGATCAGACTCGGTATCTCGGTTCTACAAGACACTTCGACAAGTTAAAACCAATCCAGCAACACCGCCCAACTGTGCCAACAAATCCCGATAGGAGCTGCACATATCTCGTTCTCAGGGCACACTCAGATGAGACTAGCTACGAGTAAAACCAACCCTCAAGTTGCCCTGAGGTGGCCCCGCAGGAAGCTCAGTCGGACCAACACTCAAAGGAGCACTGGCCCAGGGGGGTTAAATAAGATGACCATCGGGCTCCGAAAACCCAAGGGAAAAATAGGCTAGGTGGCAAATGGTAAAACCAAGGTTGGGCATTGCTGGAAAAGCTTTAATCAAGGCGAACAATCAAGGGGTTCCCATTATCACCCAACCGCGTAAGGAACGCAAAATCCGGGAACATAACACCGATATGACGGAAACTAGGGCAGCAAGAGTGGAACAAAACACTAGGCGAGAGGCCGAGCCTTCCACCCTTTACCAAGTATATAGATGCATTAAGATAACAAGATAATATAATGATATCCCAACAAGTAAATAATGTTCCAACAAGGAACGGGCTCCAATCTTCACCTGCAACTAGCAACGCTATAAGAGGGGCTGAGCAAAGCGGTAACATAGCCAATCAACGGTTTGCTAGGACATGGTGGGTTAGAGGTTTGACATGGCAATTTGGGAGGCATGATAAGCAAGTGGTAGGCATCGTAGCATAGGCATAGCAAAAGAGCGAGCATCTAGCAAAGCAAAGATAGTAGTGATTTCGAGGGTATGATCATCTTGCCTGCAAAGTTGTCAGAGTTGACTAGATCCTCGAAAGCAAACTCAACGGGCTCCTCATTAGCGAACTCGTCTCCCGGCTCTACCCAAACAAGACAAACAAGCAACAAGGACACAATCAACCACGTGCAAACTCAAACAACATGATGCGAAGATGGTATGCTATGTGGGATGCAATATGTGATGCATATGCAAGATTTGACAAGGAATGCATGAACCTGGCCTCAACTTAGAAATCCAAGTGTGCCACTGGAAAGATGAGATGATATCGCTTGAAAACGATATAAAGAACGCCGGAATCGGAGTCACGGTTTGGAAATGGCAAGCAATTCAAATATGACCACGTTCTGCAATTTACAGCAAGTAGCCATCTAAATGCAACAAGATGAACATGCTACCGCATCCAAACATGGTAACAAAATACATGGCAGGGATCCATTCATGATGCTTAACAAAATACTAGCACTGAGCTACGGCCAATTCATCCAATAACAGGTTCAAACAAGCATGGCAAAAATGCATTTGGTAAACAGATCTCAGACTTGGTGAAATTAACACTTGTCTGGAATTTCAGATCAGATAGCACACTTTGGAGCATGAAAACTATATGCTACAGGACCTGAACATGGCAAAGTAAAGCATGTCATGGAGCTACTCAAAGAGCTTAACAAAAGTCCCTTAGTGACCTTGAGCCAAAAGGGATCAGAAAATACATTTGCAAGCATGTGAACATGGCAAAAACATTATCAGTTCTCAGACTTAGTGAAAACTGGAGCATGCTGAAACAGATATCAAGTAGGCATGTTTACGAGCTCGATGCACTCACTACAGAGCAAGTCATGACAATCTAAGCATACAAACATCAAGAATACACAAAATACATGCTAGCCATGGCAAGAACAATAACATAGCATGCATGGATCAACTACAACATCCTCGGCAAAATTGCTAACAAGTAGACAATCTGCCGAGATTCACGAAATGACAAAAGTAGATCTCGATTGACTCAAGCTAGGGTGCTCCATAATTGCAAACAAGGACATGGATGGATAGAGCACTGCAAGATTAACAAATCATCCTTACTGATCATCCTCAAAAGAGGCACGGATCACTAGGAAACAACAAGAACATATGGCATATTGAGATAAACAGATCAAGGACTTAGTGGAAATGCTAAGTCCCTGAAATTAGCATTAACTAATGCACCACTTTGCAAGCTTGTGCTAGTCACCACACACATCACAAAAATACATGGATTGCACCTCTAGATAGATGGCAAAACATATAACAAAACTCATGTAGAGCTCAGGGGCATATCATGCACACAATAATCATGGCAAAAATGACAAATATCTAATTGGAGCAGCAGATCTGATAATTATCTCAAATAGCACTCTTCCAACAGCATTTTGGGCATCAAGATGAACTCAAATTAAAATGATGCACTGAGATGAAATGATGAAATGATGCACTGAGAAGGTCAAATGACCCCTGAAATTTTCCAAAATTTGACATGACAGTTGTATTATTACTACAAAATTTCTCATTCATTTAAAACACCATCCGTTGGCACTTCATTCCAAATTCGTCTTTCACAGCTAATAAAAAATATCTACAACATCACACATAGTTGTTTTCTAGGAACCATTTGCGATGAAAATATCTGGGTCTATTTAAGTCTCCCTCCTTAAGCTTCGCCGGCTCGTCTGCTCTAGTGCCGGCAACCCCCGAATCCACGAATCCCGATCCCCATTCCCGCACCCCCTTCTTGCAAAGATGACACCGTGGAAACACTCCGTGAAGGCCTGTACGATGGTCGCGTCCCCCCGAGCGCGGCCGCCTACACCGAGAGCGCGGCCGCCTATGCCGAGAGTGCCTCCGCATCCGCATTGAGCGTTGCCGCTTCCGCTGAGAGGGCGTCTGCGGCAGCCGACAGGGCAGCTGCAGCAGCCGAGATGGCTGCAGCTGCTGCTGCGACGGCGGCTGCAAATGCCGAGAGCGCTCGAGCTGCCGTCCGTGCCGCTGATGTCGCCATAGCTCGGTTCGAGGCCATCCACGGCAAGATCGAGGATGCACACGCCAAGATATTCCAGGCCACCTCAGACTCCAGCATGCAACCCATGTTTGAAAAGGCGGCGGTGGCCATGGAGCACCTGCTTCCTCATGAGGTCGTCGAGCGAGAGCGGGAGATGCAGGAGGCGGCGGAGATCGAGGAGCGCCCGGAGGAGGAGTTGCGCGTGGCCAGGGTCGATGTAGAGAAGAGTCTGTCCATTGAGGAATCGGCGGTGGAGTACCAACGCGAGCTCTGGTGCAGCCACTACTACGAGTACTACAACTTTGAGGGCGGCGTCGAGGACGAGGACGCGGATGAGGACACGGTCGACTTTAGCAGGGTGGACGCGGAGTCCACCAATGGCGGCATGTCGCCAGGACAAGTCATCGACATCTCATCTCACACCGGCGATGCATAGGTTGGTGTGGCGGCGGATTTTTAATTATTCGTACTTAGGCTTTGTTTCTAATCCTGTTCTTTTGTTAGAGCAATGTTTAGGTCAACTAGCTCTGTGTAATTACTAAAATTGCTCTATTCAGTAAGTGTGGTATGTCTGCTGTACGCTCTTTTGTGTGCCCAAATTAGCAAGCGATGTTAAATTATGCAATGACGTACCCGGGGAAATTTCCACCAAAATTTGAATTATCAAACTCATCCCATGCGCGTAAAGCAGAAGAATCGTTTGTGATGCACACAATCGTTCAGAGTGAATCGTCCGGCGGCACCGCGCGCGTTCAAAGTGAATGTGCCCATGCCTTGAGACCAAAATTTGAATTATCAAACTCATCCCATGCGCGTAAAGAAGAAGAATCATTTGTGATGCACACAATCGTTCAAAGTGAATGGTCCGGCGGCACTGCACGCAAAGTTTCCCTCCACATTTCCAAAATTTTGGCCTACCGCCAAAATATCTACCCCCGCCCCTCTTCCCCACCCACTTTTCTCCCTGAGAACAAGTCACATTTCCCCTGTTTCCTCCTTCCTTCCTTCCTTGCTAAGCTATAGCCGCTTCCTCGCTCTCGCCGTTTCGCATCATACTGCCGGGGTCACCATGGTCTTCTTCAAAGACATCTCCAACGGTTCCTCCGACGACGACTACTCCTTCACCACCCAGGTATGCCTCTCTTCTCTCTCTCGGGCTATGACTTGGAATGAAGGATTTCTACCCAGAGGTTAATTTGAGTCGTTTCTTCCTCTTGTAGCTCCCTAAGACCATCACTGGCAACAAATGGAGCGGGGTGGCTGAAGATCTATCTGCTCGTTGTCATCATCAATCTCCATGCATGAAGCTAGTTGCGTTTGATTCTGTGGACAGTGGGAGGAAGTTTCTGGCATGTGCAGAGAAGGTTAGACCCTCTTTCGTTGTTACAAATCATTTGTTAGATGTGATTCATACACTGTCATGG
The DNA here is from genome assembly GCF_002162155.2 of Triticum dicoccoides. Classification (NCBI taxonomy): domain Eukaryota; kingdom Viridiplantae; phylum Streptophyta; class Magnoliopsida; order Poales; family Poaceae; genus Triticum; species Triticum dicoccoides. Next base: position 449,005,804 of record NC_041386.1, read on the forward strand.
TCCCAACCCATTCATACCACACCTTCAACCAAACGCATCCCAAGACGGTGTCATAGTTTGTACCTAGTATCTTAAATTGTTGCCATCTCATCAGCGGTGCCATTAGAAAATTATTTGGCATCGCTTCAGAAGTTTGTGCAGCCAACTTTGGTCCACACATCTAAGCAGCCAGGCAGTAAAATACTAAATCTTTATGACACGAAGGAACTCGGCATCGGAGCAACTATGTGCTACGGAGTCCGAGTCCCTGATTTTTTTCCGCTGCATCGGCTCGCCAGTGCAGGGCACCGGTGCGAGATGTAGGAACAATTGTCTTTACCCCAGTTTTGGCATACATAGTGGATGGCCTTAGTGCTATTAGTTCTATGTTACTAAATTTGTGCATGTACACACCTGTTAGTATCAATTTGCTGTCATCTAAACACTGTCGCTATGCTGTTGCAGTTATATTTACCTTCCACATAAAATGTTCTTGTTATTTACTGTACGTGAGTAAGAACTTGTAGCGTCATTGTAGTTAATTATAGCTTCTGATGTTCCAGAATTTGGTTGTTGTCTCAGTACCAATTATTTCATTTGCACATTGATCTTTTTGAGAAGATATGTCATACTTAACATGTTTCTTCAGTTTTTCAAAATAAGCATTGGTTATTTTCTATGTTGCTATAAACCCATTTCCCCTACAATTGTTACTGATCTAGTTTTAAATATTATAGGATGAACGGAAGTGTTCTTACTTGGAGTGGGTTGATCAAGAGTGGCCACAGTCTTTGAAGATGTGCCTAACAAAGCTCTGGAGCATGTATGAGGAAGAGAACACACGTAGGCTTAGAGAAAGTCTTGTCAATGCTGAAGCATATTTCGAGATGCGGGATAAAAAGTTGAAGGTGGTGAATGAGCTCAGTTTTTTTTAAATCAGACTTTGCTAAGATGGTGTTGGCGAAGGAGGAGGCACTTTCCCAGTTGGCCCGTGCAAAACGGGTTCTTACTGAACTGAAAGCAGAGGTGGATAAGGCGAGCCTGGATGATCTCGATTAGGGAAATGAATATATTGTTCTTATGAAGTTGAACTAGCTATATGTTGTATTGTGTTGTTTTCATGTAGCTATCGTACTATGATGTTATAATATACTTATGTGCCTGATATGAAATTGGCAAACAGCTGTTCGATATGCAATGTGAATTTTTGTAATACTGGAATTATTAATTGTAAACTAATAAACCTGCTAAATGTGTCATGGATCTTTGCAAACGGTTCTAGTAGTAAAAGCGCTTGTGATGACCCAATGCCACACAGTTTTCTTCATCAAATTGTGTGTGATATAGTTGATAAAAGCAAACAGTTAACCAAGGAATACCGCGTGTGATAGTTACACCTTTCAGACACAAGCCTACACATAAAACTGTGTGGGATGTACGTCCGAACGGAAACATTTTCCTTGGATTGAATGTGTGGGATGTACATAAGAATGGAAACATATTCCTTGGATTGACTGTGTGTGATATACATACGAATGGAAATGTTTTTCTGGGATTCACCATGTGGGATGTACATACCTACGGAAATGATTTTCTCGGATTACCATGTGGGATGTACATACCTACGGAAATGATTTTCTCGGATTACCATGTGGGATGTACATACCTACGGAAACGATTAGGTTTCGATGCCTCGCCCGATCACACACGACCCCAGCTTCAGTCCCAGGAGGGCCTATCCCCGACGATTTCTGGGTCGTGTGGGAAGGACACCCTATCGCAAACACTCACATGGTGACGGTTCCAAATGTCGTCGTGGAAAGGGGTTAAAACCCATTTGTTTAGGACCGACGCGCACCAGTGTAAGCGTCACAAACATCCCTAGAGTCCGTAGTAAAATAACACCATATGACACACATCAATCAACCCTAATGTTACCTAGATACTCCAATGTCACCACAAGTATCTGTGGGTCAATTATACGATATGCATCAAACAACTTCAGATTCATAATATTCAATCCAACACAAAGAACCTCAAAGAGTACCCCAAGATTTCTACCGGAGAAACAAGGACGAAAACGTGCATCAACCCCTATGCATAGGTTACCCCAATGTCACCTTGGGAATCCGTGAGTTGAGTGCCAAAACATACATCAAATGAATCAATAGAACACCCCATTGCCACCATGCGTATCCCACGCAAGACAAACATCAAGTGTTCTCAAATCCATAATAGCATTCAATCCGATAACAGTGAAACCTCAAAGGTAAAACTCAATTCATCACAAGAAGATAGAGGGGGAGAAACACCATATGATTCAACTATAGTAGCAAAGCTAGCGGTACATCAAGATCATGCCATATCAAGAACAGAAGAGAGAAAGAGAGAGAGAGAGAGAGAGAGAGAGAGAGAGAGAGAGAGAGAGAGAGAGATCAAACACATAGCTACCGGTACATACCCTCAGCCCCGAGGGTGAACTACTCCCTCCTTGTCATGGAGACCGTTGGGATGATGAAGATGGCACCGGTGATGGTTTCCCTCTCCGGCAGGGTGTCGAAATGGGCCCCGATTTGTTTTTTGTGGCTACAGAGGCTTGCAGTGGCGGAGCTCCCAATCTAGGTTTATTTCTAGGGGTTTTGGTATTTATAGGAATTTTTGGCATCGGGAACGAGTTAGGGGGGTCCATGAGGCGACGACAAGGTAGGGGGTGCGCCCTAGGGGGTGGGCGTACCCCCCACCCTTGTGGATGCCTCGGGACTCTTTTGGCCCAACTCTTTTGCTTCGGGGGCTTCTTCTGGTCCATAAAAAATCACTGTAAATTTTTAGCCCATTCCGATAACTTTTATTTCTGCACAAAAAATGACACTATGGTAGTTCTGCTGAAAACAACGTCAGTCCGGGTTAGTTCTAATCAAATCATACCAAAATCATATAAAATTGTTGTAAATATGGCATGCATACTTCATAAATTATAGATACGTTGGAGACGTATCAGCATCCCCAAGCTTAATTCCCGCTCGTCCTCGAGTAGGTAAATGATAAAAGAAATAATCTACGAAGTGTGAATGCTAGCAAGTGCACAAGTTTGATCAATGATAATTTCAATCACTTCTTCTAGCATCATTATATATCATAAAATGTAGCTCATCTCATAAAACTTCTCATGATCAAGTAGCAAGCTATTCACATGTTAAAGCATAGATCATAAACTTTCTTGAAAACTAACAAACTATGTTATCAGTCATCAAACAATTGCAATTCATCTTATTTCCAGGAAGGGTCTATGTAAGAGCTTTGATTTAGCAAATCCCACATACTCAACTATCATATAGTCTTCCATGATTGCTACCACTCAAAGCATATTTTTAGAATAAATAGCATCCATCGAACAGAGAGAAATATAAGGGCTTAATGTTTCGCCTCCCAACTTATTTATCATATAGATAATTGTCAACAATAATAATTCATGATCAAATATATTTGAATGGACATATATGCTTAGATCTTCCCCCACCACATGATGATTGCCAACTAAAGAGTAGGTTGGAATGAGAAGGATTACTACAGACTCTTGCATAAAAGTAAAAGATAGGCCCTTCGCAGAGGGAAGCAGGGATTTGCAGAGGTGCCAAAGCTCAAAGCTTTTAAAACAGATATGAAAATAATTTTGAGAGGTATGCTTTCATTTTCAACATAACAACCAAGAGTTCTCACTATCTTCCATGCTAGACACATTACGGGCGATTCCGAAACGGAATGGTAAAGTTTTTACTCCCCCACCACCAACAAGCACATTCCACGGCAGGTTCGAAACAACGGGTATCGTCCAACTATCAACAATCCTGGGGGAGTTTTATTTGCAATTATATTTTGATTTGATTTGAGCATGGAACTGGGCATCCCAGTCACCAACCATTTTCCCGTGAATGATGAGCGGAGTCCACTCATCGTGAGAATAACCCACCTAGCATGGAAGATACTGACAGCACCTAGTCGCTACATGAGCGATTCAGGCATACAAAATAGATTATTATGTGAAGGTTTAGAGTTTGGCACATGCAAATTTACTTGGAATCGTAGGTAAATACCGAATATAGGTAGATATGGTGGACACTCATGGAAGAAACTTGGTTCAAGGATTTTGGATGCACAAGCAGTATTCCTGCTTAGTACAAAAATTTTGGCTAGCAAAAGATTCTAAATAGCAAGCACCACATGTTGGAGGATCCATAACAATATATCTTCTATACAAATATACCCAAACATAACTCATCATGTTGTCTTCCTTGTTCAAATTCAACTAATTTGCTCAAGTTTGGAAATAATTAATGGGGCTCACAATCATAGAAGATGTCCAAGATAGCATATTTATATGTGAAATCTCTATTCCTTCAATATCTTTCATGAATTGTTCAAGTGACCAATACTATGTTTGCTAACTTTCAATAAATTCACCACCTATACTTCTTATATGTGAAGTCATTACTCCCCATGGGATAAGCACACGAAACATTTATAAATTCAGATTTATGATATTCAATTCATTCAACCATTTACATACCCTCAGCCCCGAGGGTGAACTACTCCCTCCTCATCATGGAGACCGCCGGGATGATAAATATGGCCACCGGTGATGGTTTCCCCCTCCGGCAGGGTGCTGGAACGGGCTCCTGATTGGTTTTTCGTGGCTATAGAGGCTTGCGTCGGCAGAACTCCCGATCTAGGTTTATTTCTGGGGGTTTTGGTATTTATAGGAATTTTTGGTGTCAGGAACAAGTCAGGGGGGTCCACGAGGCGACGACAAGGTAGGGGCGCGCCCCCAACCCTTGTGGATGCCTCAGGACTCTTCTAGCCCAACTCTTTTGCTTCGGGGGCTTCTTCTGGTCCATAAAAAATGACCGTAAATTTTCAGCCCATTCCAAGAACTTTTATTTCTGCACAAAAAATGACACCACGGTAGTTTTGTTGAAAACATCGTCAGCCCAAGTTAGTTCTAATCAAATCATACCAAAATCATATAAAATTATTGTAAACATGGCATGAATACATCATAAATTATAGATACATTGGAGATGTATCAGCCACCCCGATTACGGGTGCTACATGGAGCACCCACCACCGCCTCAGCCGTTGTAGTCCCCATACAATAGCACCCGCCGACGCGACCGTCTAATCCGGGCTCTAGGTCCCGATCCCTCACGCGTTGCCCCATGGCTAGTCATGCCCAGCCCATCGTCATGCTGACGAGTAGGTCACTACCAGATCCGCCGCCCTAAAATTCATGCCCCCTCGAGCAGGGCACACTGGCCCGGTCAAATCTGACCTGAGGTCACACCCGCATGGATCCAGCCCTCCACTAGGCCCTCCACGGCGCCCTCTGATATCTCCTTTTTGGTGATCTAGTATTACACTACAAAAAATACACTTTCGTGATGATACGTGTTTGTCATAGTAGGTCACGTTTTCTGTCATGCATGTACATCCATGACGATTTTATGACAGAATCAAGATAGTCATACATGTGTTGTCGTAGAAGTGTTCCATGACATTACCAAAATTATCATCATGGAAGTGTCCACTTCCATGACGCTAAATGGCGCGTCATGGAAGTGCTTTCGTCAAGGGTAACCGACACGTGGCATCCACCGTAACGGGTCATTGTTAAGCTATCGAGTTTGGTTTTGGATCTGATAACCCGTTAGCAGCCCGGACCAATGGGGATTTTCCGCGTGTAAAATTCTCAATGGCCGAAGGAACCACATGTCCGCTCACAGTTGGGACAGATGTCATCCACTAATTGGACAGGAGGTGCTTATGATACATCGACATGTGGCACGGCCCAATAGAGGCCCATTCCGGTGAAAAGGTCGGCCCGTTTGACTTGGTCAAAAGGTAGCGGGTCGGCCCATGGAAAGCCTATTAACGGCTTGTTCATATATAGCCCATTTACGGCCCGCTAACTCACGGCCCGTCATGACCTATTCGAATTAAGCCCAGTAGCTTCATCTAGGCCGTCCAATATGATTCCAGCCCGTTGTAACTTCCAACCCATGTATGGCCCATGATGTCTTTCGGCCCATATGAGGCCCTTTGTAACTCTTGGCCCATTAATGGCCCGTGGTGAAACTGGCCCGTAATGAACAGTGTATCGCTTTATACCCATTAGCAGCCCATTATTCCATTGGGCTGTTTCCAACCCGAGTTATCTTTCGGCCTTCTCAAGGCCCATTTATTCTTGGGCTCATTTCCAGCATTCGGTTACTTACGACCCGTTACTGCCCTTTTCTGCTTGTGGGTCAAATTCAGCCCGCAGTTACAGTCGGCCCGTTTGTGGCCCGTTAATCCGTTGGGTCGTTTTCATAGCATCATCAAATATGGCCGATTAATGACGACCCGTTATGGTCGGCCCATGAACGGACGATTCCAACTCTAGTCCGTTTACTACCCATGATGCAGTTTGTTATTGGCCCATGTTTGGCCAATCGATCACACGGCCCGTAGAAGTCTCATAGATGCTACGGCCCATAGAAGGCCCATTGTTTCTACGGCCCATAGAAGGCCCATTGTTTCTACGACCCATAGAAGGCTAATTCTTTCTACGGCCCGTAGGAGGCCCATGGTCACTACGGTAAATATGTAGCCCATGGTTATTATGGCCTAGTTTTAATAAATAGGTTATTGCGGCCACTAGCAAACTGCGGAAAAAGAACTGCACTGACTACAAGCAAACAAACAAACAAGAAAACAAGGAAATAAGTAAGCAAGCAACTTACGCTAGGCTATCACGACTATTACACATATTACATCCACTGGGCATTAAAGTTCGCCACCAGTGCAAATATAGGGAAGAAAGCAGCATATCACATACACTGGTTGTCAAAGTTGGTGACTGGTGCAAATAAACGCTGCAGCAAAACAAGTCCAGAACTGAAACCACTTCAGAAGAGCTCAAGAAAACAATATCCTGGGTACCCATAATGCTGGCAAGATGGTTAGCAAGGTTCTTGTCAGAGTAAATGAACACGGGTAGCCTAGCCGGCTCCCCTGGCCCTTTTGAGAAAATTACGAGCCGATCCGGCCCTCAAGAATCCAAGACGTGGGGCCGCCTTCCCCGCGCCGGCTGTCTCCCAGACCGACTATCGAAAGGCGGCCCGAGAAACCGGCTGCGAGAAGGCCGACTCCAAAAGGCCGGATCCCACAAAGCGGTCAAGACTGTACCCTCAAAGTCTGCATCCATGTAACGGCGATGTGATGGGGCGTGGCTACAATAAAGCCTGCCACCCCCGAATCCCGGAGCACGCCTGGCACAGTGCGCCGTACGGGAGGCCATGACCCGTCCTGCGCGGCACTGTTGCCATGTTGACCCTGATGTCATCCACGACGGGCTGCCAGCGCGGCCCACGGGCGGTGGGCCCCTTCGGGCAGAGAGACACCCGAAGGCGGCCAGGCCTCCCCCAATCGGCCCAAGACAGAGCCGGCTCCCCACAGCCGGCTGGCCACCTCCCTCGAAGGAGACGCCCCATTAAGGAGACAAGACGCGGTAAGGCTACAGCGATCACCCGCCAGACAGCGGCACTGTAGCCACGCCCACCTCGGCGAAGCCCTCGTCACCAGGATTGAGTAACAGTAACCAGCCACCGACAAGGCCCATGACAGTGGGGCCTGCCTGTCGACCAAGGAGCCGGCAGCCGGCGGGACCCACCAGCCGGCGGGCCGCAGCTGCCGGCGCAGAAGCCGGTGAGTGTAGACACAGACGGCTGGGCCCCACGCCCAGCCGGATTACCATTGTACCCCCGGGGGGTAGGCCTATATAAACCCCCCGGGGCACCCATGCAAAGGGTTGATCCAAGCTAGTTCTAGACACCATATTGAGAGGGGAGGAGAGCTAGCCATGCCCTTCCTCTTCTTCTCACAAAACAGCTCAAGGAGCATCATGTAGCTACTTGTCCATCTAGTGATCATGTGGAGACCCCGTAGAGCAGCAGTAGGGGTGTTATCTCCATGGAGAGCCCCGAAGCTGGGTAAGATTCGCCGGCGTGCATGTCTTCGCCTCATCCCACTTCCAGGCACCGGCGACGTCTTACTGGCTCCCACAATGATAAGCCACCCGTTGGCATATGTCGCACCTACCACCCGACATTTGGCGCCCACCGTGGGGCCAGGTGCACCGTCGTCCGGAGACCTGTTCTGGACGGGAACCCTCTTCCTCCCCAGCGAGCGTAGCCAGCCAGGCACGCCCGACGGCGCTTGCCACGATGCGCTGCAAGGCGTCACCAACGCCTGCGCAGCGAGCGGCCTCGCCGATCTCCTCAGCCAGCTCCACGTCTCCGGTGGGCCTGCTGTGGACTTGGAGTCTGTTGGCTCCACCGATCTGATGCCTATCGACTCCGACACGGCTTCGCTCGACACTTTCCCCACCGACGTCACGATCTACAACGACTCGCTTCCCCGGGCCGATGGTCGCGACGCTGTCACCACCGAGGTGATGGTCATTGGCCATGGCGGCGCTTCTGGCGAGAGCGCCCACGACGCCCCACATGCGGCGGTCCATGACTTGTCCATCACCCTCCCGGCTGATGCCAACGCCAAAGCACTGGAGGCTCGCCACCTCGCCCTCCTCGCGGAGGGCCGGAAGTTGGCTTCCATGAGACGCCTCACTGAGGCCCACCGACGCGAAGCCGACCGCGCCGCCTTTGGCACGCCGCCCCCAGGCGGGCCCAGCCGGGCCGGCGTTGTCAGACAGCGCGGCACTATCGTCGCCGACACGCTAGGAGTCGACCGCCCAGTCTACGCCACTCCACTCGAGAACCTGCATGCCGCCCAGGCGGCCGTAGACGAGCTAGACGGATTGGGAGCCAAAGAACTCCCCCACATGACCAGACGCATCCAGCAGCTAATCAATGTGGCCGCGCAGCGGCACGAAGCCGACGCCCGCGCGGAAAGCCCTCCCCCGCGCCGAGATCAGGGCGCGACGTCTCGGACGCCGACTACGGGTAAAACCCGCGCGCGGCATGAGAAAGAGTCGGCTGTCAGCCGAAGCCGAACCCGAATCTCCATCGAGCGAGACGCAGAAGGCCGTCCCTGGGCCGTGGAGAGTTGGATGCGCAACAGGCGGTGGAGAGACATCCCACCCCACTGCCTGTTGTGCATCCGACTCTCAGCGGCCGACTAGGTCTCTGCGAAGGAGTCGGCGAGAATGACGCTCGCCATTGGATCAACTGCCTAGCGCGATCCCTGGCGCTGGAAGAAGAAGATGATGCCGGCCCGCCTTGCTTCGGCCCCCGCATCCGCGACGAGCCTTTCCCCAAAGGGTTCTCACTCCCAAGAGACACGCCCAAGTACAACGGCTCCGTAAAGCCGGAAGATTGGTTGATCGACTATTCCACGGCGGTTAGCATAGCAAACGGCAACAGGCGCGTTGCCGTGAAGTACGTGCCCCTCATGTTGCAAGGCACGGCACGGACCTGGCTCAACAGCCTCAAGCCATACAGCATCAACAGCTGGCTAGACTTCACAGAAGCCTTCGTCCGCAACTTCACCAGCACCTACAAGCGGGCTCCCAAGCCCAGACAGCTCTCCTTGTGTGTACAAGGCCCCGCCGAGTCCACTCGTGACTACCTCACGCGTTGGGCCGAGCTCCGCAACTCTTGCGAAGGGGTGCACGAGGTGCAAGCCATAGAGTACTTCACTGCCGGGTGCCGAGAAGGCACCCTCCTCAAGCACAAGCTCCTCCGCGATGAGCCGACTACCCTCGACGAGCTTCTGGTCATAGCGGATAAGTACGCCACCGCCGACTCCTCAATGAAGACCGAACTCCGGGTAGACGCGTCCGGGAAAGTACTCAACCCAGCGCCCAAGACGCCGGCTGGGGACTCCGGCTGACGCCCACACCAGAACGACCACAAGCGCAAGGGCCCCGTGCCACCCTCCACCAGTCGGCAGGTGGCCACAGTCGAAGACGAGCAGCCCAAAGGGCGGCCCGCACCCAAGAAGCAGAGGGCGGCAAGCCGGCTTGGCAGCCGGCCTTCTCCTACGAGCAAACTCTCGACGCCCCATGCAAGTTCCACAGCGGCGCGAAGCCGTCCAACCACACAACCTGGAAGTGCCACTGGCTCACCCGAATCTCCAAAGGCGAAGGGCTCGCACCGCCTCCGCCTGCCGGTCCGCCGCCTCCGGCTCCGCAGCCGCCGACCGCTCGGCCTGCAGTCGGAGCCGTGCACGATGAGTTCCCCGACGAGCATGCCGCCTATGTCGTCTTTACAAGCCAGCCCGAAGACCGGCGCGGTAGACGCCGAGAGCACCAGGAAGTCAGCATGGTTGCTGCCAACCCCGCCGAGCACATGCACTGGCAGAAAAACCTATCAGCTGGAGCCGGGCCGACCACCCAGAGGTGATGCCATCTCCCGGCTCTTATGCGTTGGTTCTGGATGCCACCCTTGCAACGGACAGACGCGCCGCCCGCTTCTCCCGCGTGCTGATAGACAGCGGAAGCAGCATCAACATCCTGTACCATGACACCCTGGAGAAGCTGAATGTCAAGACGAAGCAACTCATGCCTACTCGGACTATGTTCCATGGCATTGTACCTGGCCTGTCCTGCGCCCCCATTGGCAAGATCCAGATTGATGTACTCTTTGGGGACAAGGATCATTTCCGCCAGTAAGCGATCTGGTTTGAAGTGGTGGACCTGGAGAGCCCCTACCATGCATTGCTTGGCCGCCCTGCCTTGGCCAGGTTCATGGCAGTTCCCCACTATGCTTACCTCAAGATGAAGATGCCGAGCACCAAGGGCGTCATCACCATAGCCGGCGATTACAAGAAGTCCTCTGAGTGCGCAGCAGCCAGCAGGCGGCTGGCCGAGTCCCTTGTGATTGCCGAAGAAAAGAAGATGTTGGACCGAGTTGTGGCCATGGCCGGCAAACAGTCGGCCTTGTCCCCCGATCCCAAGGAGTACGATGCCCAAGGATCTTTCCAGCCGGCCAAGGAGACGAAGAAGACACCCCTTCACCCTGAGCACCCAGAAAGGTTTACCGTCATCGGGGCAAACCTAAACAGCAAATAGGAAGGCGAGCTCACCGACTTCCTCCATGAGAATCAGGACATCTTTGCATGGTCCCCCAAGGACATGCTGGGTGTTCCGAAGGAATTCGCCGAGCACAAGCTACACGTCCGAGAAGACGCAAAACCAGTCAAACAACCCCTCCGCCGACTGTCGGAGGAGAAAAGAAGGATTGTGGGAGAGGAGATAGCCCGGCTTCTGGCAGCCGGCTTCATTATGGAGGTTTTCTTTCCAGAGTGGCTCGCCAACCCGGTCCTCGCGCTAAAGAAGAACAACAAGTGGCGCATGTGCATAGACTACACGAGCCTCAACAAGGCTTTCCCTAAAGATCCCATTGCCCTGCCAAGGATTGATCAAGTGATAGACTCCACGGCCGGATGCGAGCTGTTGAGTTTCTTGGATGCTTACTCAGGATACCACCAGATAAAGCTAGATCCGGCTGACCGCCTGAAGACCGCCTTCATCACGCCATTCGGAGCTTTCTGCTACCTGACCATGACATTCGGCTTAAGAAATGCCGGTGCCACTTTTCAGCGTTGCATGCAGAAGTGCCTCCTCAAGAGCTCGGCAGAAATGCCCACGTCTACGTAGACGACATTGTGGTGAAGACGGAGAAGCACGGCACCTTGCTGGAAGACCTCAAGGAAACATTTGAGAACCTGTGCCGGTTCCAGATCAAGCTCAACCCCGAGAAATGCGTGTTCGGAGTGCCAGCTGGCCAGCTCCTAGGCGTCCTGGTCTCCGAATGCGGCATCGAATGCAACCCTGTAAAGTTCAAGGCCATTGAGAGGATGGCGATTCCCACCAAGCTTCGCGATGTCCAGAAGTTCACCGGGTGCTTGGCCTCCCTAAACCGCTTCATCAGTCGGCTCGGAGAAAAAGCTCTCCCCCTCTACCGCCTCATGAAGAAGACCACTCACTTCGAGTGGAATGACCAAGCCGACCAAGCTTTTCACGAGCTGAAGAAGATGCTGGCCACGCCGCCTGTCCTAGCAGCGCCGACTGAGAAAGAGCCCATGCTCCTCTACATTGCTGCAACCAGCCGGGTGGTCAGCACCGCCATCATAGTCCAGCGCCCAGAAGAGGGTCGAGCCCAGCCGGTCCAGAGGCCGGTGTACTATCTGAGCGAGGTGCTGTCTACCTCGAAGCGGAACTACCCGCACTACCAGAAGATGTGCTATGGCGTGTACTTCGCCGCCAAGAAGCAGAAGCCCTACTTCCAAGAGCATCCCATCACGGTTGTATGCACCGCCCCGCTTGCCGAAATCATAGGCGGCCGGGATGCATCCGGCTGGGTGGCGAAATGGGCTATCGAGCTGGCCCCCTACACGATCTTCTACCAGCCTCGCACCGCCATCAAGTCCCAAGCATTGGCCAACTTCCTCGTCGACTGGGCCGAGACCCAGTACCTGCCGCCAGCTCCTGACTCCACTCATTGGCGCATGCACTTTGATGGGTCCAAGATGCGCACCGGCGTGGGAGCCGGCGTCATCCTCACCTCTCCCAAAGGCGACAAGCTCAGATACACGCTGCAAATTCACTTTGCCGCCTCCAACAACGTGGCCGAGTACGAGGCGCTCATACACGGGCTCCGGCTTGCTAAAGAGCTCGGCATACGCTGGATCCTATGTTACGGTGACTCGGACTTGGTAGTCCAGCAGTCATCCGGCGATTGGGACGCCAAGGACGCAAATATGGCAAGCTACCGCTTCCTCGTTCAGCAGATCAGCAGGTACTTTGAAGGATGCGATTTCCTCCATGTACCGTGAGCCGACAACGAGCCAGCTGATACCCTGGCTCGTATAAGCTCCACTCGGCAGGCAATACCAACCGGTGTCTCTCTGCAACGTCTCCTCAAGCCGTCTATCAAGCCGTCTCCAGAGTCCGATTCCATCTTCGTGCCGCCTGACCTCGACGCGGCCGGATCCGGCTCGAAGAACCAAGTAGGTGACCCGGGGACTTTGATAGTCGGCCCGGGGACGTCAATAGGCGGCTCGGGGACTTCCGTAGTTACGCCCGACCCGGGGACTGCCACACCCGGCTCGGGGACTGCGGTAGTCGGCCCGGAGACTGCACCAACACAACAGGCGGCGGCTGACTCCAGCATTTCACCACCCAGCCCGCCCGCCCTGGTCGGAGTAGCCGTGTTGGCAATAGAAGAAGTTGCAGCTCCATCATGGGCTCAGTCCATCCTCAACTTCCTAATAAACCAAGATATATCGGCTGACGAAACAGAGGCAAGACAAGTCCAACGCCGAGCCGGAGCATACACAATCGTCAACAGAGAGCTCGTCAAGCGCAGTGTCACTGGAGTCCTCCAGCGATGCGTCGAGCAAGAGAAGGGCATTGCAATCCTCAGAGACATCCACCAAGGAGAATGCGGCCACCATGCGGCCTCTAGATCACTCGTCGCCAAAGCTTTCCGCCATGGTTTGTTTTGGCCGACTGCTTTGGATGACGCCAAGGAGTTAGTTAAACATTACAAAGGGTGCCAACTCTTCAGCTCCAAGCAACACATGCCGGCTTCGGCACTCAAGACCATTCCCCTCACTTGGCCCTTCGCCGTTTGGGGACTGGACATGGTGGGCCCATTCAAGACGGCGCGCGGCGGCATGACACATCTGCTTGTCGCTGTGGACAAATTCACCAAATGGATTGAGGCAAAGCCGATCAAGAAGCTGAATGGGCCGAGTGCCGTGACATTTATTGCAGATATAACAACTCGGCATGGCGTGCCACACAGCATCATCACCGACAATGGCACGAATTTTGCCAAGGGAGCCTTGGCACGTTTCTGCGCGACGCAAGGCATCCGGTTGGACTTAGCGTCCATTGCCCACCCACAGTCAAACGGCCAGGTCGAGCGAGCCAACGGCCTCATCCTTTCCGGCATTAAGCCCCGACTGGTCGTACCACTGGAATGTTCAGCCGGCTGTTGGCTCGATGAGCTGCCGGCCGTCCTCTGGAGTCTGCGCACTACCCCAAACAAGTCAACCGGCTTCACTCCTTTCTTCCTCGTGTATGGTGCCGAGGCGGTCATCCCAACTAACATCGAGTTCGACTCGCCTCGGATAACCATGTACACGGAGCCGGAGGCCAAGGAAGCACGAGAAGACAGCGTCGACCTGCTGGAAGAAGGCCGGCTGTTAGCCCTCAGTCGGTCCGCCATCTACTAGCAGGGCTTGCGCTGCTACCACAGCCGGAAGGTCAGGCGAAGATCCTTCCAAGAGGGCGATCTTGTGCTCCGGTTGATCTAGCGAACAGCCGGCCAGCACAAGCTCTCGGCCCCTTGGGAGGGCCCCTTCGTCATCAGCAGATCTTTAGGCAACGACTCCTACTACCTGATCGACGCGCAGAAGCCGAAGGCACGCAAGAGAGATGATTCCGGCAAGGAGTCGGAACGACCATGGAACACCAACCTCCTCCGAAGATTTTACAGTTGAAATGCAGTATGTATCACGCTAACTTTTGTACTAAGTACGAGACAATAGGCCCCCCGAGGAGAGCTCGGGGACTGCCGTCTTTTATCTATAAATGAAGAATATCATGCTTATGACCTTGTCATTACTTTCACTTTTTTCGTCCGGCACCGGGTTTGACATTCGGCCCGGGGACTGGCCGCCTGGAGTTATATTAAAAGTCCTACCCGCGGTCAGACAAGTAGTGTGCCGGCACCCAAGCCTTCTCTTGCCAAAAGTCGCAGTTCGAAGAACCGGCTGTCCGGCTGGCAAGAGTTAAAGGCAGGAAAGGACGCCCACACGAAAAACGGCTAGGGACTAACGGACTAATATAACAAAAGCTGGTTTTTCTCCCACCGCCGACCGACTACCAGAGTAGCCGGCCGGCCGGCTTCCATTCACCTCGCTTCAATCTAAGAAAGCTCGAGTACTTGCCTTCCCAAAAGGGGAAGGCGGCAAAGGAAACAGCCTAAGGATAAAAAGCATACGCGAATGGAAACCAAACACGCACACGATCATATTTACACAAAAGGCCTTCAAAAGGCCAACATTCAACATAGTTCGAATACACCCGTAGTGGGTGGAACTACGCAAGTTTAATAAAAATTGTTCAAAGGGTAACAAGCAGGAAAAGCAAGGACAGCAGTTTAGGCCAAGGGAGCGACTGGCGAGTCGGGCAGGTCGGTGGGGATGGCAGTGCCGGCTGGAGGAGTGGCCGGCTGGCGAACCTCGGCATGATCACCACCTCCCGCAGAGGGCGCGCTAGCACGCGCCTCGTTTCTAGAGGCACGGTTAGGCTGAGGCTGGCTGGCTGGCCGGCTCAACATCTTTGCCTTCCTCTCCTTCGTCGTCTTCGCCTTCATCGCTGGAGGCGATCTCCTCTGCCGAGTCCTCACCCGCTGCCGGGTCCAGCCCGAACCACTCCTCCGACTAGGCAACGCCGTCGTCATTTATTTCAGGAGCGAAGACGCTGATGTCAGTGCACTCGGCGATCGTCGAGGCACACTGAGCGATAGCCGGCCGCACCTCCTCCATCTCCTCGTCGGCCTCCAGCCGCCAGGTGCGCAGCTGGTCCAGGTTCAGCCCGGGATACCAGGCTCGGACGAACTCCAGCGCCCGCCCAGCTCCAAGCCGGGCCGCCGATGCCTTCCAGGCATCGAAGAGGCCAACTGCAACCTCCAGCCAGTCGGCAGTCCGACTCGGGGTGCGGGGAATCATTTCGCCTGGCCAGAGGGCGGCCAACACCTGCGCCCCGGCGCGCTGGAGGTGGCGGAGCATGCGGTGGGCCGGCTGCAGCCGGGCTTGGACCGCCAAGAGTTGCTCCTCAAGCGTCCGGCTCGCGTCCGGCGCGATTTCATCCCCCGCCTGTCGGTGCGCCTCGTGATGGGCTTCGATGGTTTGGGTGGCGAAGACGGAGTAGCCGGGAAAGTAGTCTGCACAGAGAACAAAAGCAGCACAAGTCGGAACACAAATCAAGGGGCAAGGGGCAAGCAAGGAATGAGGAAGGTGGCTTGCCATCGATCAGATCCTCGATACGACCGAAGCCCTCGCTCAGCGCTTGTTTTGCCTCAGCCCAGCCCGCCGCTTCGGTCTCGAACTCGGCCTTCAGGGCGTCCTCGCTGTCCTGCGCCTTCTTCAGGGCCGCCTTGTGGCTCTCCTCCTGGTCAGCCAACTTCTTGGCCAGGCGGTCATGCTCCAGGACCAAGGCGTTGTACTCAGCTTCCTTGGCGCAAAGGGCGGCCTGGGCCCCGCTGAGCTGCCCCCTCAAGTCGGCATTGGCTCCTGCAAGCATGAAGACAAAGGAAAAATCAATAAGGAAGAAGTCGTCAAGGAAGATCTGACCCGGCTGCTTAGCAGTCGGCCCGAATCTCGGGGACTACACCCAGTGGGTGTGCTGACGCGCCCCCACAGGAGATGAGCGAAACAAAGCACGCACTCCGGCTGCTGGTCAGGTCCTCGGTTCTCCGGCCCAGCTCCTAAGCCTGGGAGTTGAAGGCAGCAGCGCGGAGGTTATGATACTCCTGGAAGATCAGACAGGAGGCGAGGATAAGATAGTTGTCAGGACCTAGTAAGTTCCAAGCCGCCTGCGCAGCAGCCGACTCGGAACTCGGGGACTACACCCAGTGGGTGCCCTGACGCGCCCCCACAGAAGAAATCAAAAGAGCAAAATAACCAAGGCCAGAAGGCTCACCCGGATGACGGCCCGCGTCGCGAGTAACTCTTGGGTGTATCGCTGCAGCGAGGCGGCCTGGGCTTGAAGCCGGTTCCGGACCTCCTGGGCCGCCGCATTCAGCTCGCCCGTCCCCCCGCTCGGAGTCCACTCGGACGTGCTGACGCTGGCCGCCTCCAGGGCCTCCGCCGTCTGGCTGGCACCCGCAGCTCGGTGCGGCTCCGGCGCGGAGGTGCCTCCCCCCCCCCCCGCACCGGTGCAATGCTGGCTGCACCTCGAGGCCGGCCCCTGCCTCCGGCTCGCCCCTGGCCGACTGCTCCGGCGCCACGGCTGAGTGGCCGCTTTGGCCCGCTCCAGTCGGCGCCGTCTGCGGCGCCCCCTCCACGAAGACCACGTGGTCCTCCCTCCTCTCCATCACCGGCTGGTCTTGGTCGACCTCCTCCCACGGGGGCACGGGGATGTCGGGGGCCACGGCGCGGAGGGGAACGACGAGCAGCGGAGGCTGGTTGTGCGAGGCCTCCGCCTCCGTCTCTGCGGCTGCCGCCTCCGCCCAGGCCTTGGCCGCCATGTCAGCCTGCTCCTTCGTCGCCTGGGCAGTCCTTCGCTCCGCCGCCTCACGCTCCTCCCATGCCTCTCGTGCGTTCCGCTCCGTGGCCTCCCTAAGGTCGGTGCGGGGATCCATGCGACGGGAGCCTGAGGACCCTCCAGTCGGCCCGACTATGGAGCCGCTAGGACCACGCTCAAGGGAAAGAGGTGCCCTGCCCGGCGAGCAAAGAAAGGTTTAGAAGAGCTTAAATTGAAAAGGACAACAAAAAAAATATATACAAGACATTCGACGACTTACGCCGAGATCACCTGCGGCTGTTTCACCGCCTTGCGGAAGCGGGCCGCCTTCACGGCCGCCTCATCCCGCTTGGTCGCCGCTGTGGAAGCCTTGGATTTCTTCGGCCGGCTGCCGAAGAAGGTCGACGCGGCCCGGCGCTTCTGCGCGCCGCCACGGGAAGCCGGCGCGGCAGACGGGCCCGCGCCTTGATGATCAAGCGCCGGCTGGCGGTGCGGGGCGGCTTCGACCTCGTCGTCGTCTGGCCAGTCCTCGAAGCCGGCCTCGAGCCCCGCGCCTCCTGCCTCGTCGCCCTCCCCCATGATGGCATCTTCCATGGCGGCCGCTCCCAGATCCGGATCATCAGCGTCGTCCACCGTGCGGTCGGGGAGGAGCTGGCGCTCTACCCCTGCGGCCCTGGCCGTCGGCGGAAGAAGAGGGTTCTGCTAAGGGCAAACCAACCGATTAGAGGTCGGCCATCATGAGGCCGGCTACAAAAAGGAAGAAAAGAAGAAAAACTTATGGCAGACGAAGGGTTGGCGCGAGAATACGGCCCCTTGCCATATCACCAATCCTCGGCGAGCTTGCAGTTGGAGATGTAGTTCACCATGTAAGACACCTCTGCATGAGGCATCTCCCTTGTGCTCAGCCGGCACGGGTCGAAGCGGCCGCTCATCTGGCAAATCATGTGAGGCCGGCCTTGGAGCGGAAGTACTCGGCGCTCCACGAAGGCGGCCACCAAGTCGGCTCCGGTCAGGCCCTCCGACTGGATCATCACCCGGAGCCGGGAGACGGCTGCGTTCCCGGCCTGAGACAACGACCTGGCCCGGTAGCTCCACGAAGGTTGCCTCCCAGCCGGTGGGCCGGCTACGTAAGCTGGCAGGTTGACGTAGTTGCCTTGCTGGGCGACATTCTTCACGTAAAAGTAGGACTTCTGCCATAGCTTCACCGACTGGATCAGCGGGATGGGCGGGAACGGATTGTTCTCACCCGTCTGCCTCATGGCAATGAAGGCTCCGCAGGGGGCGGGCATGCCCGCGACGACGGTGCCGATCTTGCTTTGGAAGAATTCTCCCCAGAGCTCAAGAGTGGGGAGAACCCCAAGAAAGCCCTCGCACAGGGTGACGAAAGCCGACAGCAGCATCACCGTGTTGGGCGTGAGGTGATGCGGCTGGAGGTGGTAGAATTCAAGGAAAGCTCGAAGGAATCCGCTCGCCGGGAGGCCGAAGCCACGCAGGCAGTGCAAGCGGAAGATCACCCGCTTGCCCTCCTCCGGTGCCGGCGAAATCTCCCTCGCCGGTGCCCGACGAACCCGCACGAAGTTCTCGCCCGGCAGGCGCCGCGTCCGGCGGAGGAACTCGACGTGGTCCTCGTGGACGTTGGAGCCATCCCACGAGCTCGACAACGCCATGGGAGCGACGCGGCGAGGAGCAAGATGATGCAACGGCGGAACGGCGCGGCAATGGGTTGCTGCGGCGGCGAAGGGAAGAAGATGGAAGACGAGAAGGGGCGGAGCGAGGGAGAGCGTGCGAGCCTCTGCCGCTCCCCCTCCTCCCCCTACTTATAGACCCGCGCGGCGGAGCCGAGGGGGCGTGGTATGGGGGAACGTGGGATCAGCTGCACCCACTCCCCCACGTCCCGCGATTATTGCGCCCTGATGGGGTAATAAAACCGCTGCGGGAAGGCGAGCAGTCCGTGTGGGCTGCAGAAGATCCGCGCTCAGGCCGAGGCCTAGGAGTGGCGGGCCCGGGCCTGCGGCGGCATCCCGTTGCGCGCGTGCGTTGGTAGGATTTCCTTGCCACATAGCCCGCGGGATGGCACGCGGTCAGCTCGCGGGCCGACCCGCGTTCCCGCCTACGAGAAATGGAGCTTTCCGAAGACGGCGCGCACAAGCAAAGCCGGCCCCTCAGGATAGGAAGCTGACCAAGCTTCTCGTCCCTTTGTCAGCATCGAAGCTCGATCAGCTTCGGGGACTACTGTCGGAGTAAATGAACATGGCTAGCCTAGCCGGCTCCCCCTGGCCCTTCTGAAAAAATTACGAGCCGATCCGGCCCTCAAGAATCCAAGACGTGGGGCCGCCTTCCCCTCGCCGGCTGTCTCCCAGACCGACTATCGGAAGGCGGCCCGACTTTAGCCCTCATAAAGAAAGCCGTGGGAGGGCCGGCTCCAAGAAGCCGGCCACGAGAAGGCCGACTCCAAAAAGCCGGCTCCCACAAAGCGGTCAAGACCGTACCCTCGAAGTCTGCATCCACATAACGGCGATGTGACGGGGCGTGGCTACAGTAAAGCCTGCCACCCCCGAATCCCGGAGCACGCCTGGCACAGTGCGCCGTACGGGAGGCCATGACCCGTCCTGCGCGGCACTGTTGCCATGTTGACCCTGATGTCATCCACGACGGGCTGCCAGCGCGGCCCACGGGCGATGGGCCCCTTCGGGCAGAGAGACACCCGAAGGCGGCCAGGCCTCCCCCAGTCGGCCCAAGACAGAGCCGGCTCCCCACAGCCGGCTTGCCACCTCCCTCGAAGGAGACGCCCCATTAAGGAGACAAGACGCGGTAAGGCTACAGCGATCACCCGCCGGACAGCGGCATTGTAGCCACGCCCACCTCGGCGAAGCCCTCGTCACCAGGATTGAGTAACAGTAACCAGCCACCGACAAGGCCCATGACAGTGGGGCCTGCCTGTCGACCAAGGAGCCGGCAGCCGGCGGGACCCACCAGCCGGCGGGCCGCAGCTGCCGGCGCAGAAGCCGGTGAGTGTAGACACAGACGGCTGGGCCCCACGCCCAGCCGGATTACCATTGTACCCCCGGGGGGTAGGCCTATATAAACCCCTCGGGGCACCCATGCAAAGGGTTGATCCTAGCTAGTTCTAGACACCATATTGAGAGGGGAGGAGAGCTAGCCGTGCCCTTCCTCTTCTTCTCACAAAACAGCTCAAGGAGCATCGTGTAGCTACTTGTCCATCTAGTGATCATGTGGAGACCCCGCAGAGCAGCAGTAGGGGTGTTATCTCCATGGAGAGCCCCGAAGCTGGGTAAGATTCGCCGGCGTGCATGTCTTCGCCTCATCCCGCTTCCAGGCACCGGCGACGTCTTACTGGCTCCCACAATGATAAGCCACCCGTTGGCATATGTCGCACCTACCACCCGATAGTTCTTAACTTTCTCTTGTTTGGCGCTTAAACCCTCCAGTGCTTGTTGTTGCACCAGAAAGTATGCATATGAATTCTGCAAGGACTTCCCCAGTCCGTCGGCTTCGGGTTGCAACACATATGATCGATGTCTTTCAACTAGAAGTTGAGACTCAAGAAGATGAACTGATTCATGCAGCAAGTTCGAAGAGCTTGTGCCAGCAGTAGTGGCTAGTAACTTGAACACTACATCAAGACATGACTTTTGGGTTGTCTCGCTATCGTCAAGATAGTTTTTATCAGCTTTCTTGGAGACCAACAGGGACGTCTCACTATATTGAACCTTATCTGCATTACTTCCTTTACCATTGCATAACGGGGTACTCTTATCCAATATATTGTCCACATTCTAAAAGAGAAACAAGCATACACATCACAGGTTTACGATGTTGTATATGAAACTCATTTTGGTAATCATTTCAGTAGTAAAGTGGACAGGCTAATAGCATGAAACAAACATATATCTATGTACCATGGTCACTGTATGGTCTATATCATCCTAGTTTTTGTTGCCAATTCAAGATAGAGACACAGTTCAAATAATATTTGTTCAAGACAAAGTAGAATAGATAGAATATAAGTGTGGGAAATTACAGAGCAATAAAAACACGTGTAATGTGCATGACATGAGAACATAACTTTTTATTCAATTGAAACTAAAATCAACATAGAGCAAGTTACAACAGCAAACCAGTTTAAGAAACAGGTTTAAAACATACCCGTTGCTCCATTGGAGATTCAATTCCATCCTTCAAATTTGAAAATAGTTGGTATGAGTAAATACAGTGATGCAAGAGCAAAGGAGTATGAACCATAGCTACAGAACCTGACCTGAGAACAATTCTTCTTCTACTTTAAGTGTTGAGTTGGGTTTCGGGGTGGTGGTCCTCGTGCTTTGGGCACTGCAGTTCCATTACTATCTGCTCATGTTTGGGTGCTCTGCGGTGCAGACAGTGCTGTGTCAACTGGAACTAGGTTGGGGTTAGAAGGGGTGTAGCTGATTCTCTGTCAAACGGGGTAGGGTGATACATCTCCAACGTATCTATAATTTTTTATTGTTCCATGCTATTATATTATCTGCTTTGGATGTTTAATGGGATTTACTATGCACTTTTATATTATTTTTGGGACTAACCTATTAATCGAAAGCCTAGTGCAAATTGTTGTTTTTTGCCTATTTCAGTGTTTCGTAGAAATGGAATATCAAACGGAATCCAAACGGAATGAAACCTTCGTGAGGATCTTTTTTGGAACAAATACAATCCAGCGGACTTGGAGTGGACGTCAAGGAAGCAGCGAGGCGGCCACGAGGTAGGGCGGCGCGCCCAGGGGGGACAGGCACGCCCCCCACCCTCGCGGGCCCCTCACAGCTTTACCGACCTACTTCTTTCGCCTATATATACTCTTATACCCTGAAACCATCGAGGAGAGCCACGAAACACCTTTTCCACCGCCGCAACCTTCTGTACCTGTGAGATCCCATCTTGGGCCCTTTTTCGGTGCTTCGCCGAAGGGGGATTCGATCACGGAGGGCTTTTACATCAACACCATAGCCTCTCCGATGATGTGTGAGTAGTTTACCACAGACCTTCGGGTCCATAGTTATTAGCTAGATGGCTTCTTCTCTCTCTTTGGATCTCAAAACAAAGTTCTCATCGATCTTCTTGGAGATCTATTTGATGTAATTCTTTTTGCGGTGTGTTTGTCGAGATCCGATGAATTATGGATTTATGATCAAGATTATCTATGAACAATATTTGATTCTTCTCGGAATTCTTATATGCATGATTTAATATCTTTGCAAGTCGCGTCGAATTATTAGTTTGGTTTGGCCTACTAGATTGATCTTTCTTGTAGTGGGAGAAGTGCTTAGCTTTGGGTTCAATCTTGCGGTGTCCTTTCCCAGTGACAGCAGGGGTAGCAAGGCACGTATTGTATTGTTGCCACCGAGGGTAAAAAGATGGGGTTTATATCATATTGCTTGAGTTTATCCCTCTACATCACGTCATCTTTCCTAATGCGTTACTCTGTTCTTATGAACTTAATACTCTAGATGCATGCTGGATAGCGGTCGATGTGTGGAGTAATAGTAGTAGATGCAGAATCGTTTCGGTCTACTTGTCACAGACGTGATGCCTATGTTTATGATCATGCCTAGGTATTCTCATAACTATGCGCTTTTCTATCAATTGCTCGACAGTAATTTGTTCACCCACCGTAATATTTGCTATCTTGAGAGAAGCCACTAGTGAAACCTATGCCCCCCGGGTCTATTTTACATCATATTAGTCTCCCGTCAACTAGCTATCTCTGTCGCCTTTTACTTTGCAATCTTTACTTTCCAATCTATACAACAAAAATACCAAAAATATTTATCTTATTATCCTTATCAGATCTCACTTTTGCAAGTGGCCGTGAAGGGATTGACAACCCCTTTATCGCGTTGGTTGCAAGGTTCTTGATTATTTGTGCAGGTACTAGGTGACTTGCGTGTAGTCTCCTACTGGATTGATACCCTGGTTCTCAAAAACTAAGGGAATACTTACACTACTTTGCTGCATCACCCTTTTCTCTTCAAGGGAAAACCAACACATGCTCAAGAGGTAGCAAGAAGGGTTTCTGGCGCCATTGTCGCGGAGATCTATGCCAAGTCAAGACACACCAAGTACCCATCACAAACTCTTATCCCTCGCATTATATTATTTGCCATTTACCTCTCGTTTTCCTCTCCCCCACTTCACCTTTGTCGTTTTATTCGCCCTTCGTCTGTTCGTCCTTCTATTTGCTCCCGTTACCATGTGCCTTCTATTAGCTTGCATCTTCGCTTGCTAAATATCTATTGTTATGGATCCTCATCCTCTTGCTAATATTTTAAAAGATCCAATTTTGATGAACCAATTGCTAGTGAGTTGAGTGCACTAGATTATCTTTATGAGGTTTTGCTTGAAATTCATGAATCTGAAAATTGTGATAAAGTGCTTTACAAAGTGATTCACAATAGATCTTTGAATAAAAAGCATGATTGCAATGATGTTATTATAAATTCTATGAATGTCAGTTGTGCTAATAATATGCAAAACCCTAAGCTTGGGGATGCTAGTTTTGCCATGTCCACTACTTGTTACAATGATCATGATAGAGGTGATTCTTCTTATGATCTTGAAAATTTATTTAAGCCCCATGATGAATATGAGATTGATAATAATGTTTGCAATAATATTGAAAGTGGGTTTGGAAGAGTGTCCACTTTAGATCCCACATATTTGGAGAATGTTCAATCTTATGAAGTTTTTGATAAAAGTGGGTTTGGAGAGGTCATGACTTTAGTTAATGTTAATCCCACTATTTTGGAAGAGTGTCAACTTTGCATACATGTGGATCGTGTTAAGAATATGTTTTGTGATAGCTATATTGTTGAATTTGCTTGTGATCCTACATGTAATTATTATGAGAGAGGAAAATATGGTTGTAGAAATTTTCATGTTACTAAATTACCTCTCTTCATGTTGAGATTGCTATCACCTTTTTCTTCTTCCTTGCACATGTTGGTTTTTGCTTGCCTTGATAATTTGTTTGCTTATAAAATACCTATGCATAGAAATTATGTTAGACTCAAGTGTGTTTTTCATATGTTTTATGATGCTCTCTTTGTGCTTCAATTCTTGTCTTTCATGTGAGCATCATTGAAATCTCAATGCCTAGCTAGGGGCGTTAAACGATAGCGCTTGTTGGGAGGCAACCCAATTTTAATTTTATTTATTGTTTTTTTTTCAGTTTACCAATAAATAATTCATATGTATACTGCTATGATTGTGTTTCTTTTGTGTTTTAATTAGTGTTTGTGCCAAGTAAAGCCTTTAGGATCTTCTTCTTGCTGAAAAACAGAAAGTATGCGCTCATGAAAATAATTTTCATTTTTCACCAAAGAGCGATAAAATACCAATTACAACTGAAGTAGATCAATATACAAATTATTTACGATGTCCTAATTTCTCAGGATTTTTGGATTTACAGAAGTATTCGAAACCTACATATTACTACAGGTTGTTCTGTTTTTGACAGATTCTGTTTTTCGTGTGTTGTTTGCTTATTTTGATGAATCTATGGCTAGTATCGGGGGTATGAACCATAGAGAAGTTGGAATACAGTAGGTTTAACACCAATATAAATAAATAATGAGTTCATTACAGTACTTTAAAGTGGTCATTTGTTTTCTTATACTAACGGAGCTCATGAGATTTTCTGTTGAGTTTTGTGTTGTGAAGTTTTCAAGTTTTTGGGTAAAGATTTGATGGATTTTGGAATAAGGAGTGACAAGATCCTAAGATTGGGGAATCCCAAGTCACCCCAAGGTAAAATTCAAGGATAACCAAAATCCTAAGCTTGGGGATGCCCAAGAAGGCATCCCCTCTTTTGTCTTCGTCCATCGGTAACTTTACTTGAGGCTATATTTTTATTCACCACATGATATGTGTTTTACTTGGAGCGTCTTGTACGATTTGAGT
Organism: Triticum dicoccoides; assembly: GCF_002162155.2. Lineage (NCBI taxonomy): Eukaryota > Viridiplantae > Streptophyta > Magnoliopsida > Poales > Poaceae > Triticum > Triticum dicoccoides. The sequence continues at coordinate 449,030,990 of NC_041386.1, forward strand.
ATTTGATTTTTAGTTTACCACAATCATACTTGATGTACACACCTTTTGTAGAGACACACATGGATCGGAATTTATTAGAATGCTCTTTGCGCTTCACTTATATCTTTTGAGCTAGATAATCTTGCTCTAGTGCTTCACTTATATCTTTTAGAGCACGGTGGTGGTTTTATTTTATAGAAATTATTGATCTCTCATGCTTAACTTATATTATTTTGAGAGTCCTTTAGAACAGCATGGTAATTTGCTTTGGCTACAAAATTAGTCTTAATATGATAGGCATCCAAGATGGGTATAATAAAAACTTTCATATAGAGTGCATTGAATACTATGAGAAGTTTGATACTTGATGATTGTTTTGAGATATGAAGATGGTAATATTAGAGTCATGCTAGTTGAGTAGTTGTGAATTCGAGAAATACTTGTGTTAGAGATTGCAAGTCCCGTAGCATGCATGTATGGTAAATGTTGTGTGACAAATTTGAAGCATGAGGTGTTTCTTTGATTGTCCTCCTTATGAGTGGCGATCGGGGACGAGCGATGGTCTTTTCCTACCAATCTATCCCCCTAGGAGCATGCGCGTAATGCTTGGTTTTTGATGACTTGTAGATTTTTGCAATAAGTATGTGAGTTCTTTATGACTAATGTTGAGTCCATGGCTTGTACGCACTCTCACCTTCCCATCATTGCTAGCCTCTTCGGTACCATGAATTGCCCTTTCTCACCTTGAGAGTTGGTGCAAACTTCGCTGGTGCATCCAACCCCTGTGATATGATACGCTCTATCACACATAAACCTCCTTATATCTTCCTCAAAACATCCACCATACCTACCTATTATGGCATTTCCATAGCCATTCTGAGATATATTACCATGCAACTTTCCACCCTTACGTTTATTATGACACGCTTCATCATTGTCATATTGCCTTGCATGACCATGCAGTTGACATCGTATTTGTGGCAAAGCCACCATGCATAATTTCATACATGTTACTCTTGATTCATTGGCCATCCCGGTACACCACCGGAGGCATTCATATAGAGTCATACTTTGGTCTAGTATCGAGTTGTGATCTTTGAGTTGTAAATAAATAGAAGTGTGATGATCATCATTAATAGAGCATTGTCCCAAAAAAGGGGGAAGGCCAAATGAAAAAAAAGAAAGGCCAAAAAAAGAAAATAAAAGGGACAATGCTACTATCCTTTTTCCACACTTGTGCTTCAAAGTAGCACCATGATCTTCATGATAGAGAGTCTCTTATATTGTCACTTTCATATACTAGTGGGAATTTTTCATTATAGAACTTGGCTTGTATATTCCAACAACGTCCTTCCACAAATGCCCTAGGTCTTCGTGAGCAAGCAAGTTGTATGCACACCCACTTAGTTTCTTTTGTTGAGATTTCATACATTTATAGCTCTAGTGCATCCGTTGCATGGCAATCCCTACTCCTCGCATTGACATCAATTTATGGGCTTCTCCATAGCCCGTTGATTAGCCGCGTCAATGTGAGACTTTCTTTTTTTGTCTTCTCCACACAACCCACATCATTATATTCTATTCCACCCATAGTGTTATGCCCATGGCTCACACTCACGTATTGCGTGAAAGTTGAAAAAAAGGTTGTGATTACTAAAGTATGAAACAATTGCTTGGCTTCTCATCGGGGTTGTGCATGATGAGAGCATTTTTGTGTGACGAAAATGAAGCATATCCAAACTATATGATTTTGTAGGGATAAGCTTTATTTGGCCATGTTATTATGAGAAGACATAATTTCTTAATTAGTATGCTTGAAGTATTGTTATTTTTATGTCAATATTAAACTTTTGTCTTGAATCTTTCAGATCTGAACATTCATGCCTACATTGAAAATTATGTTAGGTAGAATTCCACATCAAAAATTATATTTTTATCATTTAACTACTCAAGGACGAGCAGGAATTCAGCTTGGGGATGCTTGATACGTCTCCAATGTATCTATAATTTTTGATTGTTCCATGCTATTATATTATCTATTTTGGATGTTTAATGGGCTTTACTATGCACTTTTATATTATTTTTGGGACTAACCTATTAACTGAAAGCCCAGTACAAATTGCTGTTTTTTGCCTATTTCAGTGTTTCACAGAAAAGGAATATCAAACGGAATCCAAACGGAATGAAACCTTCGCGAGGATCTTTTTTGGAACAAACGCAATCCAGGAGACTTGGAGTGGACGTCAAGGAAGCAGCGAGGCGGCCACGAGGTAGGGCGGCGCGCCCAGGGGGGCCAGGCGTGCCCCACCCGCGTGGGCCCCTCGCAGCTCCACCGACCTACTTCTTTAGCCTTTATATACTCTTATACCCTGAAACCATCGGGGAGAGCCACAAAAACCTTTTCCACCGCCGCAACCTTCTATACCCGTGAGATCCCATCTTAGGGTCTGCTACCTCTTGAGCTTGCGTTGGATTTCCCCGAAGAGGAAAGGATGATGCAGCAGAGTAGCGTAAGTATTTCCCTCAGTTTTTGAGAACCAAGGTATCAATCCAGTAGGAGGCCACGCTCAAGTCCCCCGTACCTGCACAAAACGATAGCTACTCGCAACCAACGCGATTAGGGGTTGTCAATCCCTTCACGGTCACTTACGAGAGTGAGATCTGATAGATATAACATATTTGGTATTTTTGGTATAGAGATGCAAAGTGAAAAGAAAAAATAAAGGTAAAAAGCAAAGCAAGATTAAAGTGATGGAGATTGATATGATGAGAATAGACCCGGGGGCCATAGGTTTCAATAGTGGCTTGTCTCAAGAGCATAAGTATTCTACGGTGGGTGAACAAATTACTATTGAGCAATTGATAGAATTGAGCATAGTTATGAGAATATCTAGGCATGATCATGTATATAGGCATCACGTCCGTGACAAGTAGACCGAAACAATTCTGCATCTACTACTATTACTCCACTCATCGACCGCTATCCAGCATGCATCTAGAGTATTAAGTTGAAAACAGAGTAACGCTTTAAGCAAGATGACATGATGTAGAGAGATAAATTCATGCAATATGAAATAAACCCCATCTTGTTATCCTCGATGGCAACGATGCAATATGTGCCTTGCTGCCCCTTCTATCACTGGGAAAGGACACCGCAAGATCGAACCCAAAGCTAAGCACTTCTCCCATGGCAAGAACTACCAATCTAGTTGGCCAAACAAACGGATAATTCAAAGAGACTTGCAAAGATAACCAATCATACATAAAAGAATTCAGAGAAGATTCAAATATTATTCATAGATAGACTTGATCATAAACCCACAATTCATCGGTCTCAACAAACACACCGCAAAAAGAAGAAGATTACATCAAATAGATCTCCACGAGAGAGGGGGAGAACTTTGTATTGAGATCCAAAAAGATAGAAGAAGCCATCTAGCTAATAACTATGGACCTGAAGGTCTGAGGTAAACTACTCACACTTCATCGGAGAGGCTATGATGATGTAGAAGCCTTCCGTGAGGACGGCCCTCTCCGGCGGAGCTCCGGAACAGGCCCCAAGATGGGATCTCGTGGATACAGAAAGTTGCGGCAGTGGAATTAGGTTTTTGGCTCCCTCCCTATTCATTTGGGGGTACGTAGGTATATATAGGAGGAAGAAGTACGTCGGTGGAACTTCGGTGGGCCCATGAGGGTGGGGGCGCTTGGGGGTATAGGGCGCGCCCCCCTACCTCGTGCCCACCTCGAAGCTTCCTTGGCATAGGGTCCAAGTCTCCTGGGTCATATTCGGGAAGAAAATCACGTTCCAGAAAGGTTTATTCCGTTTGGACTCCGTTTGATATTCCGTTTCTTTGAAACACTGAAATAGGCAAAAAACAGCAATTCTGGGTTGGGCCTCCGGTTAATAGGTTAGTCCCAAAAATAATATAAAAGTGGAAAATAAAGCCCAATATAGTCCAAAACAGTAGACAACATAGCATGGAGCAATCAAAAATTATAGATATGTTGGAGACGTATCAGGCATCCCCAAGCTTAATTCCTGCTCGTCCTCGAGTAGGTAAATGATAAAAAGAGAATTTTTTATGCGGAGTGCTACTTGGCATAATTTCAATGCAAATCTTCTTAATTGTGATATGAATATTCAGATTAAAAAGATTTAAGACAAAAGTTTATATTGACATAAAAATAATAATACTTCAAGCATACTAACAAAGCAATTATGTCTTCTCAAAATAACATGGCCAAAGAAAGTTATCCCTACAAAATCATATAGTCTGGCTATGCTCTATCTTCACCATACAAAGTATTTAAATCATGCACAACCCCGATGACAAGCCAAGCAATTGTTTCATACTCTAACTTTTTCAAAACTTTTTCAATCTTCACGCAATACATGAGTGTGAGCCATGGATATAGCATTATATGTGGAATAGAATGGTGGTTGTGGAGAAGAAAAAAAGAGGGGAAGATAGTCTCACATCAACTAGGCGTATCAACGGGCTATGGAGATGCCCATCAATAGATATCAATGTGAGTGAGTAGGGATTGTCATGCAACGGATGCACTAGAGCTATAAGTATATGAAAGCTCATCAAAAGAAACTAAGTGGGTGTGCATACAACTTGCTTGCTCACGAAGACCTAGGGCATTTTGAGGAAGCCCGTCATTGGAATATACAAGCCAAGTTCTATAATGTAAAATCCCACTAGTATATGAAAGTGACATAATGAGAGACTCTCTATCATGAAGATCATCGTGCTACTTTGAAGCACAAGTGTGGTAAAAGGATAGTAACATTCTCCCTTCTCTCTTTTTCTCTCATTTTTTTATTTGGGCCTTTTCTATTTTTTTGGCCTCTTTTTTTCCTTTTTTTTATTTTTTGTCCGGAGTCTCATCCCAACTTGTGGGGGAATCATAGTCTCCATCATTCTTTCCTCACTTGGGACAATGCTCTAAAAATGATGATCATCACACTTTTATTTTTCTTACAACTCAACAACTCGATACTTAGAACAAAATATGACTCTATATGAATGCCTCCGGCGGTGTACCGAGATATGCAATGAATCAAGAGTGACATGTATGAAAGAATTATGAACGGTGGATTTGCCACAAGTACGATGTCAACTACATGATCATGCTAGCAATATGACAATGATAAACTGGATGGTGGAAAGTTGCATGGCAATATATCTCGGAATGGCTATGGAAATGCCATAATAGGTAGGTATGGTGGCTGTTTTGAGGAAGGTATATGGTTGGTGTATGATACCGGCGAAATGTGCGCGGTATTAGAGAGGCTAGCAATGGTGGAAGGATGGGAAAAAGTGTGTATAATCCATGGACTCAACATTAGTCATAAAGAACTCATATACTTATTGCAAAAATCTAGAAGTTATCAAAGCAAAGTATTACGCGCATGCTCCTAGGGGGATAGATTGGTAGGAAAAGACCATGGCTCGTCCCCGACCGCCACTCATAAGGAAGATAATCAATAAATAAATCATGCTCCGACTTCATCACATAACGGTTCACCATACGTGCATGCTACGGGAATCACAAACTTTAACACAAGTATTCTTTAAATTCACAACTACTCAACTAGCATGACTCTAATATTATCACCTCCATATCTCAAAACAATTATCATGCTTCAATCTTTTCTTAGTATTCAATGCACTCAAAAGAAAGTTTCACAAATCTTGAATACCAAGCATGTTATTATTAAGCAAATTACCATGCTATTAAGAGACTCTCAAAATAATTTAAGTGAAGCATGAGAGATCAATAGTTTCTTTAAAACAAATCCACCACCGTGCTCTTAAAAGATCTAAGTGAAGCACATAGAGCAAAATTATAACGCTCAAAAGATATAAGTGAAGCACATAGAGCAAAACTACATAGCTCAAAAGATATAAGTGAAGCACATAGAGCAAAATTATAATGCTCAAAAGATATAATTGAAGCACATAGAGCAAAACTACATAGCTCAAAAGATATAAGTGAAGCACATCGAGCAAAATTATAATGCTCAAAAGATATAAGTGAAGCACATAGAGTATTCTATCAAATTTTAATTCATGTATGGCTCTCTCAAAAGGTGTGTACAGCAAGGATGATTGTGGCACACTAAAACACAAAGACACAAATAATACAAGATGCTCCAAGCAAAACACATATCATGTTGGTGAATAAAAATATAGCTCCAAGTAAATTACCGATGGAAGTGGACGAAAGAGGGGATGCCTTCCGGGGGCATCCCCAAGCTTTGACTTTTTGGTGTCCTTGGATTATCTTGGGGGTGACATAGGCATCCCCAAGCTTAGGCTCTTTCCACTCCTTGTTCCATAATCCATCAAAAGAATTCACCCAAAACTTGAAAACTTCACAACACAAAACTCAATAGAAATCTCGTGAGCTCCGTTAGAGGAAGAAAACAAAAGACCACTTCAAGGTACTGTAATGAACTCATTCTTTATTTATATTGGTGTTAAACAAACTGTATTCCAACTTATCTATGGATTATAAACTATTTTACTAGCCATAGATTCATCAAAATAAGCAAACAACACACGAAAAACAGAATCTATCAAAAACAGAACAGTCTGTAGTAATCTGTAACTAACGCAAACTTCTGGAACCCCGAAAATTCTAAAATAAATTGCTGGACGTGAGTAATTTATCTATTAATCATCTTCAAAAATAATTTACTAAATAGCACTCTCCAAATAAAAACGACAGCAGTTCTCGTGAGCGCTAAAGTTTCTGTTTTTTACAGCAAGTTCAACAAGACTTTTCCCAAGTCTTCCCAACTGTTCTACTTGGCACAAACACTAATTAAACACAGAAAACACAACCAAAAAAGAGGATAGATAAATTATTTATTACTAAACAGGATCAAAAAGCAAGGAATAAAAATAAAATTGGGTTGCCTCCCAACAAGCGCTATCGTTTAACGCCCCTAGCTAGGCATAAAAGCGAGGATAGATCTAGGCATTGCCATCTTTGGTAGGCAATACATAAGTGGATCTCATGATAGTTTAATATGGCAATTTTATTTTATTTCTTGGAAAGTGTTCCATGCCCTTTTTTAATGGAAATTGAAATCTAATATTCCCTTCCTTCATATCAATAATCGCACCAACCGTTCTAAGGAAAGGTCTACCAAGAATAATAGGGCAAGAAGGATTGCAATCTATATCAAGAACAATGAAATCTAAGGGCACATAATTCCTATTTGCAACAATAAGAACATCATTAATCCCTCCCATAGGTTTATTAATAGTAGAATCCGCAAGATGCAAGTTTAGAGAGCAATCATCAAAATCGCGGAAATCTAGCAAATCACACAAAGTTTTGGGGATAGTGGAGACACTAGCACCAAAATCACACAAAGCATAAAACTCATGATATTTAATTTTAATTTTAATATTTGGTTCCCACTCATCATAGAGTTTTCTAGGGATAGAAACTTTCAACTCAAGTTTTTCTTCATAAGATTGCATCAAGGCATCAACAATATGTTCGGTGAAGGCTTTCTTTTGACTATAAGCATGTGGAGAATTTAGCACGGATTGCAACAAGGAAATACAATCAATTAAATAGCAACTTTCATAATTAAATTCCTTGAAATCCAATATAGTGGATTTAGCAACATCTAGATTTTTATTTCTTTCAATCCCACTTTCATCAATTTCATCATAAAGATCTAAATACTCCGAATTTTTAGAACGCCTTCTAGGTAAAGGAAGATCATATTCAGTTTCATCAAGATTCATATTGCAAAACAAAGATTTAATAGGAGACACATCAATAACTTTTAGATCTTCATCTTGATTTTCATAGGAATTGGAAGAACATGCTTTAATAAAGGCGTCTTTGGAAGCACGCATCCTAGCGGTTCTTTCCTTGCACTCATCAATGGAAATTCTCATGGCTTTGAGAAACTCATTGATATCATGCTTAGGAGGAATAGATCTAATCTTTAAAGAATCAACCTTAAGAGAAATTCTATCAACGTTCCTAGCCAAATCATCAACTTTAAGCAATTTCTCTTCAAGCAAAGCATTAAAATTCTTTTGTGAATTCATAAACTCTTTAACACTATTCTCAAATTCAGAGGGCATCTTATTATAATTTCCATAAGAATTGTTGTAGGAATTCCCGTAATTATTAGAAGGATTACTAGGATATGGCCTAGGATTAAAATTCCCTCTATAAGCGTTGTTACCAAAATTATTCCTACCAACAAAATTCACATCCATAGATTCATTGTTATTCTCAATCAAAGTAGACAAAGGCATATCATTAGGATCAGAAGAAACACTCTTAGTAGCAAATAATTTCATAAGTTCATCCATCTTTCCACTCAAAACATTGATTTCTTCTATCGCATGCACATTTTTATTAGAAGATCTTTCAGTATGCCATTGAGAATAACAAACCATAATATTATCTAGGAGTTTAGTAGCATATCCTAAAGTGATTTCCATAAAAGTGCCTCCCGCGGCCGAATCTAAAAGATTTCTGGAAGCAAAATTCAATCCGGCATAAAAGTTTTGTATAATCATCCACAAATTCAAACCATGAGTAGGGCAATTATGTATCATTAATTTCATTCTCTCCCAAGCTTGTGCAACATGTTCATGATCAAGTTGCTTAAAGTTCATAATATCGTTTCTAAGAGATATGATCTTAGCAGGAGGGAAATACTTAGAGATAAAAGAATTTTTGCACTTGTTCCAAGAATCAATACTATTTTTAGGCAAAGACGAAAACCAAGCTTTAGCACGATCTCTAAGCGAAAAAGGAAATAGCTTCAATTTAACGACATCATTATCAACATCTTTTTTCTTTTGCATATCACATAAATCAATGAAGCTATTCAGATGAGTAGCGGCATCTTCACTAGGAAGGCCGGTGAATCGATCTTTCATAACAAGATTCAACAAAGCAGTATTGATTTCACAAAATTCAGTATTGGCAAGAGGAGCAATCGGAGTGCTAAGAAAATCATTATTATTGGTATTGGTGAAGTCACACAATTTGGTAGTATCTTGAGCCATCGCGACAAACAAGCAATCCAACACACAAGCAAACAAAAAGGCAAGCGGAAAAGAGAGGGTTAAGGAGAAGGAGATGGAGATTGGGAAAGAGAGGGTGAATAAAACGGCAAGGGTGAAGTGGGGGAGAGGAAAACGAGAGGCAAATGGCAAATAATGTAATGCGAGAGATAGGGATTGTCATGGGTACTTGGTATGTTGACTTTTTGCGTAGACTCCCGGGCAATGGCGCCAGAAATTCTTCTTGCTACCTCTTGAGCTTGTGTTGGATTTCCCTGAAGAGGAAAGGATAATGCAGCAGAGTAGCGTAAGTATTTCCCTCAGTTTTTGAGAACCAAGGTATCAATCCAGTAGGAGGCCACGCTCAAGTCCCTCGTACCTGCACAAAACGATAGCTACTCGCAACCAACGCGATTAGGGGTTGTCAATCCCTTCACGGTCACTTACAAGAGTGAGATCTGATAGATATAATATTTTTGGTATTTTTGGTATAGAGATGCAAAGTGAAAAGAAAAAGTAAAGGTAAAAAGCAAAGCAAGATTAAAGTGATGGAGATTGATATGATGAGAATAGACCCGGGGGCCATAGGTTTCACTTGTGGCTTCTCTCAAGAGCATAAGTATTCTACGGTGGGTGAACAAATTATTGTTGAGCAATTGACAGAATTGAGCATAGTTATGAGAATATCTAGGCATGATCATGTATATAGGCATCACGTCCGTGACAAGTAGACCGAAACGATTCTGCATCTACTACTATTACTCCACTCATCGACCGCTATCCAGCATGCATCTAGAGTATTAAGTTGAAAACAGAGTAATGCTTTAAGCAAGATGACATGATGTAGAGAGATAAATTCATGCAATATGAAATAAACCCCATCTTGTTATCCTCGATGGCAACGATGCAATACGTGCCTTGCTGCCCCTTCTGTCACTGGGAAAGGACACCACAAGATCGAACCCAAAGCTAAGCACTTCTCCAATGGCAAGAACTACCAATCTAGTTGGCCAAACAAACGGATAATTCAAAGAGACTTGCAAAGGTAACCAATCATACATAAAAGAATTCAGAGAAGATTCAAATATTATTCATAGATAGACTTGATCATAAACCCACAATTCATCGGTCTCAACAAACACACCGCAAAAATAAGAAGATTACATCGAATAGATCTCCACGAGAGAGGGGGAGAACTTTGTATTGAGATCCAAAAAGATAGAAGAAGCCATCTAGCTAATAACTATGGACCCGAAGGTCTGAGGTAAACTACTCACACTTCATCGGAGAGGCTATGATGATGTAGAAGCCCTCCATGATGACGGCCCTCTCCGGTGGAGCTCCGGAACATGCCCCAAGATGGGATCTCGTGGATACAGAAAGTTGCGGCAGTGGAATTAGGTTTTTGGCTCCCTCCCTGTTTGTTTGGGGGTACTGGGTATATATAGGAGGAAGAAGTACGTCGGTGGAGCTTCGGTGGGCCCATGAGGGTGGGGGCGCGCCTGGGGGTATAGGGCGCGCCCCCCTACCTCGTACCCACCTTGAAGCTTCCTTGGCGTAGGGTCCAAGTCTCCTGGGTCATATTCGGGAAGAAAATCACGTTCCAGAAAGGTTTATTCCGTTTGGACTCGGTTTGATATTCCGTTTCTTCGAAACACCGAAATAGGCAAAAAACAGCAATTCTGGGTTGGGCCTCCGGTTAATAGGTTAGTCCCAAAAATAAAATAAAAGTGGAAAATAAAGCCCAATATAGTCCAAAATAGTAGATAATATAGCATGGAAAATCAAAAATTATAGATACGTTGGAGACGTATCAGGGTCTTTTCCGGTGCTCCGCCGGAGGGGGATTCGATCACGAAGGGCTTCTACATCAACAACATAGCCTCTCCGATGATGTGTGAGTAGTTTACCACAGACCTTTGGGTCCATAGTTATTAGCTAGATGGCTTCTTCTCTCTCTTTGGATCTCAATACAAAGTCCTCCTCGGTCTTCTTGGAGATCTATTCGATGTAATTCTTTTTGCGGTGTGTTTGTTGAGATCCGATGAATTGTGGATTTATGATCAAGATTATCTATGAACATTATTTGATTCTTCTCTGAATTCTTATATGCATGATTTAATATCTTTGCAAGTCTCTTCGAATTATTAGTTTGGTTTGGCCTACTATATTGATCTTTCTTGCAATGGGAGAAGTGCTTAGCTTTGGTTTCAATCTTGCAGTGTCCTTTCCCAGTGACAGTAGGGGCAGCAAGGCACGTATTGTATTGTTGCCATCGAGGGTAAAAATATGGGGTTTATATCATATTGCTTGAGTTTATCCCTCTACATCATGTCATCTTGCCTAATGCGTTACTCTGTTATTATGAACTTAATACTCTAGATGCATGCTGGATAGCGGTCGATGTGTGGAGTAATAGTAGTAGATGCAGAATTGTTTCGGTCTACTTGTCACAGACATGATTCCTATGTTTATGATCATGCCTAGATATTCTCATAACTATGCGCTTTTCTATCAATTGCTGGACAGTAATTTGTTCACCCACCGTAATATTTTCTATCATATTAGTCTCCCGTCAACTAGCTATCTCTTTCGCCATTTACTTTGCAATCTTTACTTTCCAATCTATACAACAAAAATACCAAAAATATTTATCTTATTATCTTTATCAAATCTCACTTTTGCAAGTGGTCGTGAATGGATTGACAACCCCTTTATCGCGTTGGTTGCAAGGTTCTTGATTGTTTGTGCAGGTACTAGGTGACTTGCGTGTAGTCTCCTACTGGATTGATACCTTGGTTCTCAAAAACTGAGGGAAATACTTATGCTACTTTGCTGCATCACCCTTTCCTCTTCAAGGGAAAACCAACGCATGCTCAAGAGGTAGCAAGGGGTACAATCTGCGTGAGTCTGGGTTATGTGTGGTGGGCCTGGTTCTTCGGCAAGTACAACCGTGGTTCTATCTGCATCGACTGGTAGCACTATCTTTTCTTAATACTGTGTTGTTACTCCCTTAGATACTGCCATCACCCTCTCCAATTCAAATGGATGATAAACAAGAAAAGTAATTGAATGTACATACATTGTATGATAGACAGGTGCAATGGATAGTGGGGAATAAAAGAGGGCATGGAATAATTCACATTTATGTTGTCTAACCAAACAAGATAGCATGACACAATTTCACATATATGAGGGCTAACTAAACAGGATAGCATGACTCAATTTCACATATATGATGGCTAACTAAAAAGGATGGAAAGACATAGTTCAAAATATGATGACTATGTAAACAGGATGACATGATATAACTATATAATGTATTTATTAAACAGGTTAGCATGCCATAATTCACATACATGCCGCCTATGGAAACATGATAGCATGATATAATTCACGGATAGAATGACATAATTCAAAATATAATGACTGTAAACACTAAACATGATGATATGATATAACTATATGATGTCTTTATTAAATTGGTTAGCATGCCATAATTCAGATAGATGCTGTCTATGTAAACATGATGGCATGATATAATTCAAATATATGATTTATATACTAAGCAAGTAAGTAGGTGGCAATCACATAAATGATGTAAAAACTAAGCAATGCAAGAAAACATGCATGTCATGAGTAATATAACCCTGCCAAGTTTGAGCATAGACCTCGGGGGGGGGGGATAGGACTGGTCATCAGTCTCTGAATCCTCCTCTGAGCAGCTGGTTGTGTAGCAGCATATCGGGTAGCAGCTGGAGGGGCTCGAGCGAGAGCAGGATCTGTTGCTCATGCAGTAGCATCACGCGCAAGAGTAGAGCAGTAGCGCAAGCAAGAGCAAGAGCAGACCAGGCAAGGGACGGAGAGCAAGAGCAGAGTAGTAGCGCGAGTGGGAGCCAAAGCAGCATCAGCTCCTACCGATGTGGACGTCGCCGCCAAGGAGCGACACAATGGAGGAAGTGGACGGTGACACCGTCGTGGATGGAGCCGCACCATGTCGGCTCGGGACCAAGCACCGGCAGCACCGTGAGATCAAATCAAGATGAATATGCAACGATTAGTGTAGAACCTCTTTGTTGGCGCCGATTAGGTCTCAGCTTCATCTGAGGAATCGGTGATGATGCTGCTCTTTCGGTGGTGCAGGTGAAGACGTCGGTGTGGGAATGGAGGTGGCACGAAAGATAAGGGGAACGTTGGGGCAGCTCCTTGGAGGTGGAGGATGGGGTGGCTGAACCGACGGGATGATGAGATCGACGATTGATCCTCATCCGGTGCGGTGGATGAGGGATGTCGAGGTGCCGTTGTGGACGGCATCGTCGGGGAAGAGGCTCTAGCTGGGTGGCGGACGGAGGAGGGTGTGGGGCTTCGCCGGTTTTCGCGACCTCGGTGTAGGAATGGGTGGGCCGATGGGA
>NC_041386.1:449044885-449099329 GCF_002162155.2 Triticum dicoccoides
GGAGCAGTAGGAGTAGCAGGAGCAGTAGGAGTAGTAGTAGGAGTAGTAGTAGTAGTAGCAGGAGCAGGAGCAGTAGGAGTAGCAGGAGCAGTAGGAGTAGCAGTAGCAGTAGCAGTAGCAGTAGCAGGAGCAGGAGCAGTAGGAATAGCAGGAGCAGTAGGAGTAGTAGTAGTAGTAGCAGCAGCAGTAGCAGCAGTAGTAGTAGTAGTAGCAGTAGTAGTAGTAGCAGTAGTAGTAGTACCACCTCAAGAACACGAGAGAGAGATCAAACACATAGCTACAGGTACATACCCTCAGCCCCGAGGAAGAACTACTCCCTCCTCATCATGGAGAGCGCTGGGATGATGAAGAAGGCCACCGGAGAGGGATTCCCCCCTCTGGCAGGATGCCGGAACGGGTCTAGATTGGTTTTCGATGGCTACGGAGGCTTCTGGCAGCGGAACTCCTGATGTATTGTGGTCTCTGATGTTTTTAGGGTATATTGATATATATAGGGGAAAGAAGTCGGTCAGGGGAGCCACGAGGGGCCCACGAGGGTGGGGGCGCGCCCAGGGGGGCAGGTGCGCCTCCCTGCCTCGTGGCCACCTTGAAGCTTCCCTGACGTCTACTCCAAGTCTCCTGGATTGCTTCCGTTCCAAAAATAACTCTCCTGAAGGTTTCATTCCGTTTGGACTCCGTTTGATATTCCTTTTCTTCGAAACACTGAAATAGGCAAGAAAATAGCAATTTGGGCTGGGCCTCCGGTTAATAGGTTAGTCCCAAAAATAATATAGAAGTGTATAATAAATCCCATAAACATCCAAAACACATAATATAATAGCATGGAACAATAAAAAATTATAGATACGTTGGAGATGTATCATCAACCTAAGGAGAAGTGGTTTAAATATCATCCTCCCACCGAAGTTAAAGTAGCTGAACCTATTAAAGTTGAAGAAGAAACTATTACTTATAATGTTTGTCGGATTTCGGGTTCCGGCAGACCCTTGAGGTTCGAACACTAGGCTGCGCGCGGAGATCTCTCCCCTACTGATCTACGTCCGATCCTCTCGTGTGAACTAAGATGAAAATGATGAACAACACAAGAGACACGAGGTTTATACCGGTTCGGGCCACCGTTGTGGTGTAATATCCTACTCCAGTGTGTGGTGTGGTGGATTGCCTTTGGGGCTGATGATGGACAGTACAAGGAAGAACATCCTCGCGAGGGGTGTTCTTGAGCTGGTGCGGTGTGTTCTACTTAGTCTCTACTGGGTTTTCTCCTCTTCTCTTTTCTTCTCTCCTTTTTTCGCTTTGTGGAGGCTAGCTCTATTTATAGAGGCCCTGGGCCTCTCCCCGAATAATTGAGCGGGAAGGGCACCAACAATTGGCCATTTTGAAGGGGAACATCTAGTACAAGTTATTCTGACCAAAGGTGGTCTTCGGCTTCCAAAAGCACTGGTGATGACACCGTCTTGGGCTCCACGGTGACCTCCGTCCGGCCGTCTGGCTGGTCTTGGTCTCGTTGCACCGGAATGGTAATCTTTGCCTGATACCTTGGCCTGTGCTTGCCCCCTTTGCACCAAAGGGGAAACACGGACCCTGCGCAGGACGGCGCCCGCCTGGCCTTGATCGTCATGGCTTGCATCATGGGATCCTCGCGAGGTACCCTTGCATTGATCTCTCTGCCTCCTCGCGAGCCTGCCTGATGAGGCCGCTCTTGAGGAAGCTTCCTGTCGTCCGCCCTGCGAGGCTTGGCCCCTCGCGAGGGTCTTGAGCTTGGGTTGATGAAGATGGGCCACGCCGGGCCCCCCCACCTGAGCCATGCCACAGGCCGTAGGCAGGCAAGTCTGGGGACCCCCGTTCCCAGAACACCGACAGTAGCCCCCGGGCCCAAGGTGCACGCGGGCTTGGCTTAGCAGAGAAGCGAAGGGGCAAGCGCGAAGCGCCGTGGGCCCTAACAGCCTGCGGCCTTGGGCGCCGCATGGCGGTTGATTGGACATGGGCATCTACACTTCCCACGATGCCTCGGCAACTGCATGACTTGACAAGTCCCTGCATTCAGAGATATGGGTCATGATTACCTGAGGTCATGGCGCTCGGCGGTTGGCCTTCCCCGGCTATAAGTATGGGGCCGTGTGAGCTTCCTCAGTTCACCCCTTTCTTCTACTCCCTTCTTCTTGGCCACTTGCCGTTCTCATGGCTCCGAAGAGATTCTCGGTCGCAGAGAAGGGAAAGGCCAGCCAGGCAGGGCCCGACTCCCCCCCGGCCAGGCGCGGCCGGGTTCGTCCTCGCAAGCATCCCGCGGTCCCCGTAGCGGCTTCTCGCGGCCACGGAGGCGGTTCCCTGCACGGTGGTGAGCGCTCGGCTGCCGAGGGGAGGCATGTCGTGACCGCGCGGCCCCCCAGGCCACGCTTTCGCTCGACGGAGGTGCTGCCGGAGTTCCTCGTGTGGTCGGCGGACCCGACCAACACCTGGCTCCAGCTCCCTTGCTTCTTCGTAGGTGAGCTGCCGGCCAGCGCCCGGTGCGGCTTCTGGCTCCAGGCGGATGGTTGCTGCAGCAGGTCCTTCTGGGCTTCGCTGGAGGTCTCCCCTTCCGGAAATGGGGCCCTGACTCGCGGCTAGCAAATGTTTGCCCGCGTGCGCGGCCTGGGTCAGCGGTGCACCCTGCACTTCAAGTTCGATGGCGACGCCACCTTCTACGTGAGGGTGTTCGGGGAAGATGATCGCCGCGCTGGGTGCTGCCCCAAAGATGGTGACCGCGGCCGCCTGCCCAGCCCCGGCACCGACCAGGATGAAGACAGCGCCAGGCGTGCCGGCGGCGGTGCTCGGGGCTCGCCAAGTTTCGGCGACTCTCCCTCAAGCAGCAGCTCCTCCAGCAGTGGCCGCGACCAGCCCCCGCACCGTCACGCCCGCCTGGGTGAAGGCAGCGAGTCCACCCACCGCCACGCCCTGGTGAAGCAAGAGGAGGCGTCCGCCTGAACCCTAGGAGCAGCTCAAGCTTTTGCTGTAGGTTGGTGTTGGACAGGTCATGTCCGTTTTGTTTCCTTCCTTTCCTGCGTAAGAAGAAGGTAGTACAGGGCCCCGTGGGGGCGTGTTAGAACCGTTGCTGTCAAGTGTCGCATTGCTTTTGCCATTTCTGTGCTATGTTTCCGTGTTGTGTGTCCATGTGCGGGAGTCATTTGAGCTTGGCTGAGCTTGACGCGGCCCTCGCCTCCGGTGGCTAAGGCCTCGCCGTGCACTTCATGCCCTGCAAGGATTAGTTAGAGGGGTAACCTTTGGTCCCGGCAGTGGGGGCGATCAGCCTAGGTCCTACATTTGTGTCGCGATGGCCGTGAGGCATGGACTGGGAGGGGAGCTCCCACAGAGGACTCGGACAGGAAAGCTCCAGACGATCGGGGCAGAAGACGCTTGCGAGGGCGCCCGCAAACATCCCTCGCGAGACTTGTGCGAGAGAAAACGAGGCGAGTGGATGAAAAAGACAGAGAGTCACAAGCCAGGAACGCCAACAACTCCAATAAGACTTCAAATGGGAATAAACATGCCAACTGCAGAAACCAAATGAAAAGGCCGCGTCCGGCACCTATTCTAGTCTTCGACGTCTTCTCACCAGCGCGGAGCTAAGTGCTGCCACTGGGCGTGGGCGGGAGCCCCCGAGGCCCAAGGGCGGCACTCCAGAGACTCAAGGGCATGTACATCCCTACTCATTATTACGTGAGAGTATCATGGACGGCGAGCTTCACAGGCGTTTGCCTTCTTCACAGGCACCGGGCCTTTCCCAAAATGCGATAGCTTCACAGGCATTGGCCTTCTTCACAGGCACCGGGCATTTCCCAAAACGCGATAGCTTCATAGGCATTGGCCTTCTTCACAGGCACCGGGCCTTTCCCAAAATGCGATAGCTTCACAGGCATTGGCCTTCTTCACAGGCACCAGGCCTTTCCAAAAACGCGATAGCTTCACAGGCATTGGCCTTCTTCACAGGCACCGGGCCTTTCCCAAAACGCGATAGCTTCACAGGCATTGGCCTTCTTCACAGGCACCGATCCTTTCCTAGGCGCTAGGCCTCGCTCAGGGGTAGAACCTCTGGACATATTGAATGTTCCATGCGTTCTGGATGGGTACTCCCTCCGGAGTCTCCAAGCGCGCGGAGCCAGGCCTGGAAACATGAACAACCTTGAACGGGCCCTCCCACATGGGAGAGAGCTTGTGCAGCCCCTCCCTGGAGAGAACCCGTCTGAGGACGAGATCTCCTACCTCAAGGGTCCTGGGGCGGATGTTGCGGCAGTGGTATCGTCGTAGCGCCTGTTGATACCTTGCCGCTCGCAGTGCGGCTTCCCGACGGCGTTCCTCCCCCAACACGAGATTCGTCCACCGCGTGGTGTCCTGCTGAGCCTCGTCGAATGCCAGGACCCGCGCGGAGCGACACTTGATCTCGTGAGGGAGAAAAGCCTCTGCTCTGTAGACGAGGAAGAACGGGGTCTCGCCAGTCGGCTTGGTCGCTGTCGTGCGGATTGACCACAGCATGGACTGGAGCTCGTTGTACCAGCCACTGCCACAGGTCTCCAGCTTCTTTTTGAAGGTCCTGGCCTTGAGGCCCCTCAGGACCTCGGCGTTGGCTCGTTCAGCCTGGCCATTGCTCCGGGGGTGTGCTACCGAAGCATAGCATATCTGCGTTCCAAGGTTAGCACAGTACGTTTTGAAGAGATTACTGGTGAATTGCGAACCGTTGTCAGTGATGATGCGGTTAGGCACCCCAAACCGGCTCACGAGGCCCTTGATGAACTTGACTGCCGAGCCTGCCGGGATTGTGCGGACAGCTTCCACCTCGGCCCACTTGGTGAACTTGTCCACAGCGACATAGAGGTAGCGATAGCCCCCTGGCGCCCGAGAGAATGGGCCCAGAATGTCCAACGCCCACACTGCGAATGGCCATGAGAGGGGTATGGTCTACAAACCCCCCCACAGGCTGATGGATCTGTTTAGCGTGAAACTAGCAGGCCTCGCAAGCCTTCACCAGCTCAACGGCGTCGTTGAGTGATGTGGGCCAGTAGAACCCGCTGCGGAACGCCTTGCCGACGAGGGTTCGCGACGACGAGTGGTGCCCGCAGTCTCCGCTGTGTATGTCTACCAGCAGTTCCTTTCCTTGCTCCCTGGAAATGCAACGTAGGGACACGTCATTTGGCCGCTTCCTGTAGAGCTCACCATCCTGGATGCAATAAGCCGTGGCCTGCCGTGCCACACGCTCCGCCTCCTCCTCGTTCTCCGGCAGAATCCCTTGCATCAGGTAGTCCTTGAGCTCTGGGATCCAACATCCCTCCTGAGGCTCCAACGCCAGGAGCAGGCGTGCCCCTGAGGCCGGGCCGCAGACCGGAGCTCTCGAGGCAGGCGGCTGAAAAGGCTCCTCCCTTGGTTGCGCCGTTCCCGATAGCGACGGCACCGCCGAGGGCTTGAAGAGCCGCTCCTCGAAGACGCCAGGTTCCTGCGGCAGCCGCCTAGACGCCCTCTTGGCAATGTCGCCGGCCTCCTGATTGGTGCCGTGAGGCACATGCTGCAGCTCCAGCCCCCATAATTGTTTCTCCATCCTACGGACTTCAGCGAGGTAAGCTTCCATGTGCTCGTCCTTTGGCTCGTATATCTTGTTGGAGAAGTTGACGAGGAGCTGTGAATCGCCCTTGATGGTGAGGTGCTTTACCCCTAAGGCGATCGTGGCTTTCAAGCCTGCTATCAGGCCTTCGTACTCTGCTATATTGTTGGAGACCTTCTCTCCATGCTAGAAGCAGAGTTGCACGGCGTAATAGAGTTTGTCCTGAGTGGGGGATACGAGCACCGCGCCAGCTCCCGCACCATGTCGGGAGAACACCCCATCGAAGTACATGACCCAGCCGTTCGGCGCTTCGCTTCCCGGGGAAAGTGACTGGTCTTCGCCTGCCTCGAGACCCCGTGCGTCTGCCCATTCTGCCACAAAATCTGCAAGTGTGGCTCCCTTGATGACCCTAGTCGTACTGAATTCCAACTGAAATGATTGTAGTTTGATGTTCCATTCAGTGACCCTTCCAGCTGAGTTGGGGCTCCTGAGTACCCTCTCCAAGGGGTATGCCGAGACGACCTTGATGGGGTGGCCTTGGAAGTAGTGCTGCAGCTTGCGTGAGGCCACCAATAGCGCGAGGAGGAGCTTTTGAGGCATGGGGTACCGCGCCCTCGCATCCCGTAGCACTATGCTGACGAAATACACGGGTTGCTCGATGAGGTTGAGGGTGCTGACACAGCTTGCGTCCTCCAGGGGTCGAGGCGTCTCCTGAGGCAACGGAGCCCCCATCTCTTGATCGTTTGAGGGGGCCTCCCCTGCCCCGGGTGCGCCCTCCTGCTGCGGCTGCCCCTCTCTGGCTGTGGTCGCGGTCCTCGTGAGGCCCTCCTGGCCTCGCTCTGCTTCAGCCTGGTCAGTCGATGCGGCCTTGGCCCGACGCTCCTCCCTGACCGCCACCAGAGCTGCGCTAGCGGAGTATGGTGTGGCCACAAGGTAGAGCACCAGGGGCTCCTGAGGGCGAGGGGCTACCATCACCGGTGGGCTGGTAAGGTACCTCTTGAGTTCTTGGAACGCCTTGTCGGCCTCTTCAGTCCATTCGAAGGGGCCTTTCTTCTTCATAAGCTTGAAGAAGGGCAGTGCTCGCTCCCCTAGCTTGGATATGAAGCGCCCTAGCGCGGTTATACGCCCGGTGAGCTTCTGCATCTCCCTGAGGGTCTTCGGCGGGCTTATGTCCTCGACCGCCTTGACCTTCTCCGGGTTGGCCTCTATGCCTCTGTGGGATACTAGGAAGCCCAGGAGCTTGCCCGAGGGGACTCCAAACACGCATTTCTCCGGGTTGAGCCATAGATCCACTTCGTTGAGGCTTGCAAAGGTTTCCTCCAGGTCCTGTATTAGGGTCTTTGCCTCCTGAGACTTCACCATGATGTCATCGATGTAAGCCTCAACGTTCCTCCCGAGCTGCCGGCCTAAAGCGATGTGCATCAGCCGCTGAAAGGTTGTGCCTGTGTTGCGCAACCCAAATGGCATGCACGTATAGCAGTACACCCCACATGGGGTTAGGAAAGCAGTCTTCTCCACGTCTTCCACCGCCATCTTGATCTGGTGATAGCCCGAGAAGGCATCTAGGAAGCACAATAGGTCACACTCTGCGGTGGAGTCGACTATCTGGTCAATGCGGGGGAGCGGAAATGGGTCCTGCGGGCAGGATTTGTTGAGGTTGGTGAAGTCGACACACATGCACTCCTTCCCCCCCTTCTTTGGCACGACAATAGGATTAGCCAGCCAATCGGGGTAGCGGACCTCACGGATAACCGCTGCCGCTTCCAGTTTCCGGGTCTCTTGAACGATGAAAGCCTGTTTCTCAGTAGACTGCCTCCTTGCCTTCTGCATCACGGGGCGTACGTTGGGGCACACATTGAGGTGATGCTCGATCACACCTCTCGGGACTCCTGCTAACTGATCAGGTTCCCACGTGAACACCTTCTTGTTCGCGCGCAGGAATCCGATCAGGGCCTTCTCCTGTTCGGGCTCAAGGTTGGCCCCTATGGTGAAGGTGGCGCCGGTGGACCCGTCCTCGTCAACCGGTACTTGCTTGGTTTCCGCCTTGTCCTGGGTGAACAGCTGCTTCTTTTTAGCCGGCGCAGCCCCCTTGGGCTCAAGGGCGTCGGTGCTGGTGGGCTGTGCCACCGCGGCCGCCTTGAAGGCGAATTGGAGCACCTGCAGCGCATCCCTCGCGTCTCCTGGCACGGTGAGGACGCCGCTGCTCCCGGGCATCTTCATGAGGTTGTACACCGGGTGAGTTGCCACCATGAACCGGGCCAAGGCCGGGTAGCCGAGGATGGCATTGTAGGGGAGACCGATGGGGGCGATGTCGAAGTCGGTCAGCTCTGTGCGGAAGTTATCGTAGGTGCCGAAGGTCACTAGGAGGCAGATCTGCCCCAAGGAGGCGGTGGAACCGGCTCCGACGCCTGAGAAGGGCCTGCTGGGCTGGAGCCGCTCCGATGGCACGTGAAGGAGGCTGAAGGCCTCCACCGAGAGCACGTTGAGGCCAACACCACCGTCGATGAGGGTCCTGGTGACGGCCACTTGGCAGATGGTGGGGGTGCACAGCATCGGGAGTGCGCCCGAACCGGAGGGGATGAAGGGGTGATCATCTGCGCCGAAAGTCAGGTCGGCCTCGGGCGCCGCCCAGCCCCGGGGGGCCTCTTGGCGCTTGGATGCAGCGCTGATCTGACGGGCGAATGGCTTGACGTGGTGGCTCGAGGGTGGTGCTTGGGAACCACCCAGGAGAGCCGCGACGATGGGCGGCGCTGGCGCGGTGAAACGGGCGAGGAAGAGGTCACGTAGCTCCTCCCAAGAGGTCACAGAAGCTAATGGTAGGTGGAGGAGCCACATGCGCGGGACACCGGTGAGGGCCATGGGCAACCAGTTGGCCATCACCCTGTCGTCGCCCCCGGCCTTGAGGACGGCGTCCTCATACGCCAGCGAGAAAACCAGCGGGTCCGTCGCGCCGCCGTAGCACGGCGGCATCTCGGGCTTGAACTTGCGCGGCCACTGCACCTGTCGCAAGGCGGAGGCCAAGGCCTGGAGCCCCCTGGCCCCAGCGCCGGCGTCTGCTGCTCGAGCGGGCAGCGCGTTGTCCGCCATGAGGACGGAACGCGGTGTTGGCGGAGAGCGGGCCGTCGGGAGGGAACTCCGGCGCACCCCTACCTGGCGCGCCAAATGTCGGATTTCGGGTTCCGGCAGACCCTTGAGGTTCGAACAATGGGGTGCGCGTGGAGATCTCTCCCCTACCGATCTACGTCCGATCCTCTCGTGCGAACTAAGATGAAAATGATGAACAACACAAGAGACACGAGGTTTATACTGGTTCGGGCCACCGTTGTGGTGTAATACCCTACTCCAGTTTGTGGTGTGGTGGATTGCCTCTGGGGCTAATGATGGACAGTACAAGGGAAGAACAGCCTCGCGAGGGGTGTTCTTGAGCTGGTGGTGTGTTCTACTTAGTCTCTACTGGGTTTTCTCCTCTTCTCTTTTCGTCTCTCCTTTTTTCGCTTTGTGGAGGCTAGCTCTATTTATAGAGGCAATGGGCCTCTCCCCGGATAATTGAGCGGGAAGGGCGCCAACAATTGGCCATTTTGAAGGGGAACATCTAGTACAAGTTATTCTGACCAAAGGTGGTCTTCGGCTGCCAAAAGCACTGGTGATGATGTCGTCTTGGGCTCCACGGTGACCTCCGTCCAGCCGTCCGGCTGGTCTTGGTCTTGTTGCACCAGAATGGTAATATTTGCTTGATACCTTGGCCTGTGCTTGCCCCCTTTGCACCAAAGGGGAAACAAGGACCCTGCACAGGCCGGCGCCCGCCTGGCCTTGATCGTCATGGCTTGCGTCATGGGATCCTCGCGAGGTACCCTTGCATTAATCTCTCCGCCTCCTCGCGAGCCTGCCTGATGAGGCCACTCTTGAGGAAGCTTCCTGTCATCCTCCCCGCGAGGCTTGGCCCCTCGCGAGGGTCCTGAGCTTGGCCTGATGAAGATGGGCCGCGCTGGGCCCCCCCACCTGAGCCACGCCACAGGCCGCAGGCAGGCAAGTCTGGGGACCCCCGTTCCTAGAACGCCGACAATGTTGATCCTATTGTTCCTACTGCTTATATTGAGAAACCACCTTTCCCTGTTAGAATAAAAGTTTATGAAAAAAGCTTCAACTGTGGTTCGTAAAAGTAATACTCAAACACATACACCCTCTGAACAAATAGAAGTTGAACCTAGTATTGCTATGGTTAAAGATCTCTTGGTTGATAATATTGATGGGCATGTTATTTATTTCTGTGATGAAGCTGCTAGAATTGCCAAACCCGATATGAAAGGTAAACATAGACATGTTGTTGGCATGCCTGTTGTTTTTGTTAAAATAGGATATCATTGTTATCATGGCGTACGTGATGTGGGTGCTAGTGTGAGTGCAATTCCTTATACATTATATAAAGAAATTATAAATGATACTACGCCTGCTGAGATAGAAGTTATTGATGTTACTATTAAGCTTGCCAATAGAGATACTATATCACCAATTGGAATTGTTAGAGATGTTGAAGTCTTGTTTGGGAAGATAAAATATCTTACTGATTTTCTTGTTCTTGGTTCCCCACAAGATAATTTTCGTCCCATTATATTTGGTAGACCCTTCTTGAATACTATTAATGCTAAGATAGAGTGCGAGAAAGATATTGTTATTGTTGGTTTAGGGGATATGTCTCATGACTTTAATTTTCTCTAAATTTCATAGACAACCCCATGATAAAGAATTGCCTAGTAAGGATGAAATTGTTGGTCTTGCTTCTATTGTCGTGCCTCCTAATGATCTTTTAGAACAATATTTGCTAGACCATGAAAATGATATGTTTATGAATGAAAGAAGGGAAATAGATGAAGTATTCTTTAAACAGGGACCTATTTTGAAACACAATTTGCTTGTTGAAATTCTTAGGGATCCCCCTCCATCCAAGGGCGATCCTGTGTTTGAGCTTAAAACATTACCTGATACTTTGAAATATGCTTATCTTGATGAAAAGAAGATGTATCCTATTATTATTAGTGCTAACCTTTCAGAGCATGAAGAAAATAAATTATTGAAAACTCTGAAGAAGCACCGTGCCACTATTGGATATACTCTTGATGATCTTAAGGGAATTAGTCCTACTCTATGTCAGCACAAAATTAAATTGGAGAAAGATGCTAAACCAGTTGTTGATCATCAGCGACGGTTAAATCCTAAGATGAAAGAAGTGGTAAGAAATGAAATACTAAAGCTTCTGGAGGCAGGTATAATTTATCCTATTGTTGATAGTCAGTGGGTAAGCCCTGTTCATTGTGTCCCTAAGAAGGGAGGTATTACTGTTGTTCCTAATGATAAGAATGAAATGATTCCTCAAAGAATTGTTACAGGTTATAGAATGGTAATTGATTTCCGCAAATTAAATAAAGCTACTAGAAAATATCATTACCCCTTACCTTTTATTGATCAAATGCTAGAAATACAATCCAAACATACTCATTTTTGCTTTCTAGATGGTTATTCTGGTTTCTCTCAAATACCTGTGTCGAAAGAGGATCAAGAGAAAACAACTTTTACTTGCCCTTTCGGTACCTTTGCTTATAGACATATGCCTTTTGGTTTATGCAATGCACCTGCTACCTTTCAAAGATGTATGATTGCTATATTTTCCGATTTTTGTGAAAAGATTGTTGAGGTTTTCATGGATGATTTTTCCGTTTACGAAACTTCTTTTGATGATTGCTTGAGCAACCTTGATCGAGTTTTGTAGAGATGTGAAGAAACTAATCTTCTCTTGAATTGGGAGAAGTGCCACTTTATAGTTAATGAATGTATTGTTTTGGGGCATAAAGTTTCTGAAAGAGGTATCAAAGTTGATAAAGCTAAAGTAGGTGCTATTGAAAAGATGCCATGTCCTAAAGATATCAAAGGCATAAGAAGTTTCCTTGGTCATGTTGGTTTCTATAGGAGGTTTATTAAAGACTTCTCTAAAATTTCTAGGCCTCTCACTAATCTCTTACAAAAAGATGTTCCTTTTGTCTTTGATGATGATTGTGAAGAAGCATTTGAAATACTTAAGAAAGCCTTGATTACTGCACCTATTTTTTCAGCCACCTAATTGGAATTTACCCTTTGAAATTATGTGTGATGCTAGTGATTATGCCGTTGGTGCTGTTCTAGTGATTATGCTAGTAAAACTCTAGATAGTGCCCAGAGAAATTATGCTACCATAAGAAAAGAATTTTTTGCAGTTGTATTTGCATGTGATAAGTTTAGACCTTATATTGTTGATTCCAAATTAACTGTTCACACTGATCATGCTGCTTTTAAATATCTTATAGAAAAGAAAGATGCTAAACCTATAGTTATTAGATGGGTTCTCTTGCTACCAGAATTTGATTTGCATATTGTTGATAGAAAGAGAGCTGAGAACCCTGTTGCAGACAACTTGTCTAGGTTAGAGAATGTTCTTGATGACCCACTACCTATTGATGATATCTTTCCTGATGAGCAATTAAATGTCATAAATGCCTCTCATAATACTCCATGGTATGCTGATTTATCCAATTATATTGTTGCTAAATTTATACCACCTAGTTTCACATACCAGCAAAAGAAAAGGTTTTTCTATGATTTAAGACATTACTTTTGGGATGACCCACACCTTTGTAAAGAAGGAGTAGATGGTGTTATTAGATGTTGTATACCTGAGAATGAACAGGAAAAGATCCTACGCAAGTGCCACTCCAAGTCCTATGGAGGACACCACGCTGGAGATAGAACTACACATAAGGTATTGCAATCTGATTTCTATTGGCCTACTCTCTTTAAGGATGCTCGTAAGTTTGTCTTGTCTTGTGATCAATGCCAGAGAATTGGTAATATTAGTAGACGTCAGGAAATGCCTATGAATGATTCACTTGTTATTGAGCCATTTGATGTTTGGGGCTTTGATTATATGGGACCTTTTCCTTCCTCTAATGGGTATACACATATTTTAGTTGTTGTTGATTACGTTACTAAGTGGGTAGAAGCTATTCCAACTAGTAGTGTTGATCATAACACTTCTATTAAGATGCTTAAAGAAGTTATTTTTCTGAGGTTTGGAGTCCCTAGATATTTAATGACTGATGGTGGTTCACATTTTATTCATGGTGCTTTTCGTA
This sequence comes from Triticum dicoccoides, assembly GCF_002162155.2. Taxonomy (NCBI): domain Eukaryota; kingdom Viridiplantae; phylum Streptophyta; class Magnoliopsida; order Poales; family Poaceae; genus Triticum; species Triticum dicoccoides. The sequence goes on from NC_041386.1 coordinate 449,057,612, forward strand.
AAATGCTTGCTAAGTATGATGTTAATCATAGAATTGCATCTCCATATCATCCTCAGTCTAGTGGTCAAGTAGAATTGAGCAATAGAGAGATTAAATTAATTTTGCAAAAGACTGTTAATAGATCTAGAAAGAATTGGTCTAAGAAACTTGACGATGCTTTGTGGGCTTATAGAACTGCTTATAAGAATCCTGTGGGTATGTCTCTATATAAAATGGTCTATGGAAATGCATGTCATTTACCTAGAACATAAGGCATATTGGGCTATTAAAGAGCTCAACTATGATTTCAAACTTGCCGGTGAGAAGAGGTTATTTGACATTAGCTCACTTGATGAATGGAGAACCCAAGCCTATGAGAATGCCAAGTTGTTTAAAGAAAAAGTTAAAAGATGGCATGATAAAAGGATACAAAAGTGTGAGTTTAATGTAGGTGATCATGTTTTGCTATACAACTCTCGTTTAAGATTTTTTTTGTAGGAAAGCTTCTCTCCAAATGGGAAGGTCCTTACAGTATCGAGGAGGTCTATCATTCCGGTGCCATGAAAATCAACAACGCCGAAGGTAAAAATCCGAAGGTGGTAAATGGTAAAAGACTCAAGCATTATATCTCACGTACTCCCATAAATGTTGAGACCAATATAATTGATATCGTAACCCCATAGGAGTACATAAGGGACACTTTCTAGAACGTTTCAGACTCTGAAAAGGAATAGGTATGTGGTACGGTAAGTAAACTGACTCCAAAAAGTTTCCAATGATAATTTTTCTCCGTGTTGGAATATTTAAAAAATTAGGAAAATTAAAAGTAGTCTGAAAGAGACACGAGGCAACCACAAGGGTGGAGGGCGCGCCCTACCCCCTGGGCGTGCCCCCAACCTTGTGGCTACCTCGTGTGCCCTCCGGACTCCGTTTTCTTGCAGAATACTTCTTTTGGTCGGTGAAAATTCATTATATAATCTCCCAAAGGTTTTGACCACCATACCACGCAAAAATCTCCTGTTTTTGTCTTGAGCTATTTTTTCTGACAGATCTAGATCGCCATGACATCTCCAAGCGCCCCCAAGGAAAAGTTTTTCGAGAAGGTTATCAACCCCTACCTCACAGAGGTGCTGCGGCACCCTCAAGCCATTGAGTTGCGTGAGGGGGTGCTGCAAATCTGTGATGTTGAGGAGCCGAAGAAGACCGGAAGCATGGAGACCAGGCTCGAAGCAACGGAGCAACAAGTTTTCAAGTGCCAAGGGATGGTGGAGCGTGGAGCCAATGCAAACCACATGATCATCACGGAGTTCACCAACAAGCACAAGCTAGATCCCAAGAGCATTGAGGAGGCCATCTTCAGGCTACATGAGAAAATCGAGCATCTCCAAGCCTAGATCTATGACCTGCAAAACCAAAACTGTGAGTATGAATATAGATTCAAGAGGATGAGTTTGGCTGCAGATTCGAGGATCCCGGAGACTCGTACATCTTTCTATGATGGTGAACCTATGCCTTGGAAGATGGATGACAAGCCTACTTCATCAACAACTCCTTCATCACCACCTCCGAAGAAAGAGATCTAAATACATGGGTATGGGCACTCCCCTTGGCAACTGCCAAGCTTGGGGGAGTGCCCCGGTATCATATCACCATCACATCTTTATCTTTATCGCTTTTCTTACTTCGATCCTTTTGGTTATATCTTGATCTAGTAGAATAATTTTTTTAGTATTATCTAGCTTTGAGTTTTGCCTTATGTTGTTCCCTCTACGTAATCGAGTCCGTGAGATATATAATAAAGAGTAGTTTTGAGACAAGGGCTTTGCTTTCTTGCTATGATCTTGTGGGAATTAAATAAAAAGATAAAAATAAATAAAGAGTCCCTATAGTGATCTCATGGAAAGTAATGACTTCGCATATAAAGAGTATGATGAATAAAAGTTATTGAGAGCTGACAAACATAGGTTTGGTCATTGTTGCAATTAATAGGAATTAATAAAGAAAGAGAGGCTTTACATATAAATATACTATCTTGGACATATTTTATGATTGTGAGCACTCATTAAAATATGAAATGCTAAAAAGTTGATGTTGGACAAGGAAGACAACATAATGAGTTATGTTTTGTTACATCCGAATAGAAGTTATATTGTTTTGAATCATCCAACATGTTGATCTTGCCTTTTCCCTCTCATGCTAGCCAAATTCTTTGCACCAAGTAGAGATACTACTTGTGCTTCCAAACATCCCTAAACCCAGTTTTGCCATGAGAGTACACCATACCTACCTATGGATTGAGTAAGATCCTTCAAGTAAGTTGTCATCGGTGCAAGCAATACAATTGCTCTCCATAAATATGTATGATCTATTAGTGTGAAGAAAATAAGCTTTATACGAATTTGTGATATGGAAGAAATAAAAGCGACGGACTGCATAATAAAGGTCCTTATCACAAGTGGCAATATAAAGTGACGTTCTTTTGCATTAAGATTTTGTGCATACAACCATAAAAGCGCATGACAACCTCTACTTCCCTCTGCGAAGGGCCTATCTTTTACTTTTATCTCTTACCCTTATACAAGAGTCATGGTGATAATCACCTTTCCTTTTTACACTTTTCCTTTGCAAGCTCTATGTGTTCGAGAGATCCGGATATATATATCCACTCAGATGTACGTTTTCATAAAGTATTATTGTTGACATTACCCTTGATGTAAAAGGTTGGGAGGCGAAACTATAAGCCCCTATCTTTCTCTGTGCCCGATTGAAACTTTGTACCCATAAGTATCGCGTGAGTGTTAGCAATTGTGAAAGATTATATGATAGTTGAGTATGTGGACTTGCTGAAAAGCTCTTATGTTGACTCTTTCCGATGTTATGATAAATTGCAATTGCTCCAATGACTGAGATATAGTTTGTTAGTTTTCAATGAAGTTTCCGATTCATACTTTACCTTGTGAACGAATTGTTACTTTAGCATATGCAATTATATGACAATATATGTTGCTGTTCTAAATATGATCATGATGCACTCATGTCCGTAATTTATTTTTATCGACACCTCTATCTCTAAACATGTGGACATATTTATCGATATCGGCTTTCGCTTGAGGACAAGCGAGGTTTAAGCTTGGGGGAGTTGATACGTGCATTTTGCATCATGCTTTTATATTGATATTTAATGCATTATGGGATGTTATTACACATTATGTCACAATACTTATGCCTATTATATATTATTTTACAAGGTTCACATGAAGAGGGAGAATGTCGGCAGCTGGAATTCTGGACTGGAAAAGGAGCAAATATTAGAGACCTATTCTGCACAACTCCAAAAGTCCTGAAACTTCACAGAGATTATTTGTGGAATATATAAAAAATATTGGGCTAAGAAAGAACCAGAGGGGGCCACCAGCTAGCCACAAGGGTGGAGGGCGCGCCTGATGTCTACTACGCAACTTTATTCTTGTAGACACGTGTTGGGCCTCCAAGCACAGAGTTTTTTAGGACAGTAGCAATTTTCCGTCAAATGGATGACGTAAGGTTTATCAATCCGTGGGAGGTGTGGGATGGAGATGGTCTCTCTCAAACAACCCTTCAACCAAATACAAGAAATCTCTTGTGTCCCCAACACACACAATACAATGGCAAATTGTATAGGTGCACTAGTTCAGTGAAGAGGTGGTGATAAAAGTGTAATATTGATGGTAGAAATATATTTTTATAATCTGAATAAATAAAAACAACAAGCTAGCAAATCGTAAACGGGCACAAAAACGATATTACAATGCTTGAAAATGAGGCCTAGGGTCCGTAATTTCGCTAGTGCAATCTCTCAACGGTGCTAATATAATTGGATCATATAACCACCCCTCAAAGTGCGATGAAGAATCACTCCAAATTTCCTATCTAGCGGAGAACATAAGAAGAAATTATTCATAGGGTACGAAACGCCCTTGAAGCTATTCTTTCCAATCGATCTATCTAAGAGTTTGTACTAAAATAACACCAAATAATTTCAGATTCATAATACTCAATCCAACACAAAAAACTTCAAAGAGTTCCCCAAGATTTCTACCGGATAAACAAAACATGAGAACATGCATCAACCCCTATGCATAGATTACCCCAATGTCACCGCGGGAATCTGCGATTTGAATGCCAAAACACATATCAAGTGAATCAATATGATACCCCATTGTCACCACGAGTATTCATATGCAAGACATATATCAAGTTCTCTCAAATCTATAAAAGTATTCAATCCAATAAAATGAAATCTCAAAGGGATAACTCAATTCATCATAACAAGATAGAGAGGGGAAAACACCATATGATCCGACTATATTAAGGAAGCCCGCGATACATCAAGATCGTGACATCTCAAGAACACGAGAGAGAGAGAGAGATTAAACACATAGCTACTTGTACAAACCCTCAGCCCCGAGGGTGGACTACTCCCTCCTCATCGTTGTGGCCGCTGGGATGATGAAGATGGCCTCCGGAGACGATTCCCCCCTCCGGCAGGGTGCCGGAACGGGGTTTAGATTGGTTTTCGGTGGCTACAGAGGCCTATGGCGGTGGAACTTCTGATCTAGGTTGACTTCTGATGGTTTCTCTATTTATAGGATTTTTTGGCGTTGGTTTCACGCTAAGATGGGCCTCAAGGTGAGTACAACCCATCGGGGGAAGCCAGGCCCACCAGGCGCGCCCTAGTGGGTTGTGCACTCCTCGTGGCTCTTCTGGCCCTCCCACGAAGCTTCGAGGGTCTCTTTTGTTCCAAAAGAAATCGTCAAAAAGTTTCAGCTCATTTGGAGAACTTTCATTTCTGCACAAAAAAGAACACCACGGTAGTTCTCTTGCAAACAGCATCAGTCCGGGTTAGTTCCATGCAAATCATACCAAAACCATATAAAATTGTTGTAAACATGGCATGAATACTTCATAAATTATAGATACATTGGAGACGTATCAGCATCCCCAAGCTTAATTCCTACTCGTCCTCGAGTAGGTAAATGATAAAAGAAACAATTTATGAAGTGTGAATGCTAGCAAAGTGCATAATTTTGATCAATGATAATTTCAATCACTTTTCCTAGCATCATAACAACAACTCTTTCTCATAAAACTTATCATGATGAAGTAGCAATTGAAAATCAAATTTTTGTTGTGGAATGCTACCTATCATATTGATCATAAACTGTTTTCTTTTGTAGCATGGACATTTGGACTTCTGTATGTTCAAAGAAATAGTCTAGTTTTGACATGAGGACTTTAATACTCAAGCATACCAACAAGCAACCATGTGTTTCAAAATATTAACGCTAAAATAAGTTATCCCTGGCCCATCATGCTCAATCATTGATCCATTCATGAAACACACTCACATATTAGCTACACCCAATGCTCAAGTACGATCATAGTGCCTCCTAGTTGGTGCTTTATAAGAGAAGATGGAGACTCAAATTAAAAATAAAAATTGCATAAAGTAAATGAAAGGCCCTTCGCAAAGGGAAGCAGCGATTTGTAGAGGTGCCAGAGCTCAAAGCGAAAATTGAGAGATAAAAACATTTTGAGAGGCATACTTTTGCCACCAATGAAGACGACTTAGAGCTCCCAACACTTTCCATGCTAGATATATCATAAGCGGTTCGCAAATAGAAAATAAAGGTTATTCCTTTTTCAACCATACTTTCACTTTTCATGGCTAACCGTATCCAAGGGTGCCCTCCATGCCAACACTTTCCAAGGAATTTATTATTTGACAACATAAAGTAAACTCATTTTTCATTTTGGGACTGGGCATCCCTAATACCTTTGCCTTACTCTCGTGCAATGCCAAGTGAATAAACACTCATCATGAGAATAACACATCTAGCATGGAAAATATTGTCCACCCCTCACCGCCTCGTGAGCGGTACAAGCACACAAAAGAGAAATTTGTTTTGAAAATTATAGATGGCACATACAAATTTGCTTAGAACGGCAAAAGAAAACCGCATATAGGTAGGTATGGTGGACTCATGTGACAAAACCGGTTTAAAGAATTTTGGATGCACAAGTAGTGATCATACTTAGTGAAAAATGAAGGCTAGCAAAAGATTGACAAGCAACCAACCAAGAAACGAATAATCTCATAAGCGAGCATTGAGCATAATTAACATTGAATAATGCACCACAAGTAGGATGTAATTTCATTGCACAACTATTGACTTTCGTGCTTGCATAGGGAATCACAAACCTTAACACCAATATTCTTACTAAAGCATAATTACTCACCAACATGACTCACATATCACTATCATCATATCTCAAAACTATTACAGAGAATCAAGTTTATTTTGTCCAATGATCTTCATGGAAGTTTTCATTCTATCCTTCTTGGATATCTATCACTTTGGAACTAATTTTCATGTGTTGCTTTTGATAAGCTCAAACAAATATAAGTGAAGATCATGAGCATAATATTTCTTTCTCTTAAATTAATTTAAGTGAAGCAAGAGAGAATTTCTTCAAAAATACTAAAGCACACCGTTCTCAAAAAGATATAAGTGAAGCACTAGAGCAAATGACAAGCTACTCCAAAAAAGATATAAGTGGAGATCAAGTGAGTAGTTAAGTAAATAGGTAGCTATTTGAGGACTCTCTCTTATTAAAAAAGTTTCAGATCTAAGCATTTTATTAAAACAGCAAGCAAAAACAAAATAAAATGACATTCTAATAATATCACACATCATGTGAAGAAGCAAAAACTTAGGCTTAACAGATACTAACCGATAATTATTGAAGAAGAAAGGTGGGATGCCTACCGGGGCATCCCCAAGCTTAGATGCTTGAGACTCCTTGACATATTATCTTGGGGTGCCTTGTCCATCCCCAAGTTTGAGCTTTTGTGTCTCCTTAATTCCTCTCATATCACAGTTTTCCTATATCTCAAATGCTTCATCCACACAAAATTCAACAAGAACTCGTGAGATAAGTTAGTATAAACCAATGCAAAAACCTTACATTCTCTACTGTATCAAATCACTAAATTATTATCAACATTGCATACTAAATTCCTCTGTATATTTAATACGTCTATCCTCAAATAGAATCATTAAACAAGCAAACATATGCAAACATAACAACAATCTCCCAAAACAGTACAGTCTGTAAAGAATGCAAGAGTATCAATACTTATTAAACTCCAAAGATTATGAAAAATTATCACCCTGTAGAAAATTTATCAGAGCTTATTTTACAAAAAGTTTCAACATTTTATCACATTCTGACATTTCTAGGGAATTTTTGCAACAGCGATAAATTTTCTGTTTTCAAACAACAACATGTATACTTGCAAAATAAGCATGGCAAATGCTATCATTGCCACTTTTATTAAAACAAAAGATGCAAAACATTATTCTAAATAAAATCAAGCAAATACTAACAAGATAAATTGACGCTCCAAGCAAAGCACATATCATGTGACGAATGAAAACATAGCTCCAAGTAAGGTTACCAATAATGTTCGAGACGAAAGAGGGGATGCCTTCCGGGGTATCCCCAAGCATAGTTGCTTGGATATTCCTTGAATATTACCTTGGGGTGCCTTGGGCATCCCCAATATTATGGTATTGTCACTCCTTGTTCTCCTCACGTCGACATCTCACCCAAAACTTGAAAACTTCAATCACACAAAACTTAATAGAACTTTGTGAGATAGGTTAGTATGATAAAGAGCAAACCATTTCACTTTTCGTACTGTCAAAGACAAGATTCATAATTGTTCTCATAAAATTCCTACTGTTCCATATCATCTCCACAATTATATTGAGCAATATAAGACATGGAAACTAGAAAACAAGCAAACTATCTATTAAAAACAGAATTTGTCAAAAACAGAACAGTCTGTAGTAATCTGTACACCAACCATAGTTATACTACTCCAAAAATCTTGAAAAAATAGGAAAACCTAGGTAATTTGTCTGTTAATATTTTTAAGAAATAATCAGCATTTTATCATGCTTATGTTAAATATGAGAATTGTTTTCCTGAGAGAAAAGGTTTCTGTTTTTCAGCAAGATCAAATCAACTATCACCATAAACCATCCCAAAGGTCCTACTTGGCACTTTATTGAAATGAAAGCAATAAAAATAATTACTACAGTAGCCTAATCATGTGAACACACAAAAGCAGTAGGTAAAAGTGTTGGGTTGTCTCCCAACAAGCATTTTTCTTTAATGCCTTTTAGCTAGGCATGATGATTTCAATGATGCTCGCATAAAAGATAAGAATTGAAACACAAAGAGAGCATCATGAAGCATATGACTAGCACATTTAAGTCTAACCCACTTCCTATGCATATGGATTTTGTGAGCAAAAAATTCATGGGAGCAAGAATCAACTAGCATAGGAAGGCAAAACAAGTGCAACTTCAAAACTTTCAACATAAAGAGAGGAAACTTGATATTATTGCAATTCCTACAAGCATATGTTCCTCCCTCATAATGATTTTCAGTAGCATCATGAAGAAATTCAAAAATATAACCATCACATAAAGCATTCTTTTCATGACACCAAAGCATAGAAAACTTATTACTCTCCACATAAGCAAATTTCTTCTCACCAATAGTAGTGGGAGCAAACTCAACAAAATAACTATCATGAGAGTGAAAATTAAAATCATGATGTCAAGTTTCATGGTTATCATTATTCTTTATGGCATACATGTCATCACCATAATCATCTTAGAGAGCAACTTTGTTATCATAGTTAATTGAAGCCTCATCCAAAATTGTGGATTCATCACTAAATAAAGTCATGACCTCTCCAAATACACTTTCATCATTATAATCATCATAAATAGGAGGCATGCAATCATTATAACAAATTTGCACATCAAATCTTGGGGGACTAAAAATATCATCTTCATCAAACATAACATCCCCATGCTTATGGCTTTGCATATCTTTAGCATCATGGATATTCAAAGAGTTCATACCAACAACATTGCAATTATGCTCACCATTCAAAGATTTTTTTTGTTAAACATTTTATAGAATTCTTCTTCTATTAATTGAGAACAATTTTGCTTTCCATCATTTTCAAGAAATACAATATAAAGATGAATAATCTGATGCAACCTCAATTCCATTTTTTTGTAGTTTTCTTTTTATAAACCAAACAAGTGATAAAACAAGAAACTAAAAGATTCGATTACAAGATCTAAAGATATACCTTCAAGCACTCACCTCCCCAGCAACGGCGCCAGAAAAGAGCTTGATGTCTACTACACAAGTTTATTCTCGTAGACACGTGTTGGGCCTCCAAGCGCATAGTTTTGTAGGACAATAGCAATTTTCCCTCAAGTGGATGAGCAAAGGTTTATCAATCCGTGGGAGGTGTAGGATGACGATGGTCTGTCTCTAACAACCCTTCAACCAAATACAAGATATCTCTTGTGTCCCCAACACACCCAATACAATGGCAAATTGTATAGGTGCACTATTTCAGCGAAGAGATGGTGATAAATGTGTAATATTGATGGTCGAAATATATTTTTACAATCTGAATAAATAAAAACAACAAGGTAGCAAATAGTAAATGGGCACAAAAACGGTATTACAATGCTTGAAAATGAGGCCTAGGGTCCGTACTTTCGCTAGTGCAATCTCTCAACGGTGCTAATATAATTGGATCATATAACCACCCCTTAAAGTGCGATGAAGAATCACTCCAAAGTTCCTATCTAGCAGAGAACATAAGAAGAAATTATTCGTAGGGTACGAAACCACCTCGAAGCTATTCTTTCTGATCGATCTATCCAAGAGTTCGTACTAAAATAACACCAAATAATTTCAAATTCATAATACTCAATCCAACACAAAGAACTTCAAAGAGTGCACCAAGATTTCTATCGGAGAAACAAAAGACGAGAATGTGCATCAACCCCTATGCACAGATTAGCCCAATGTCATCGCGGGAATACGTGAGTTGAATGCCAAAACACATATCAAGTGAATCAATATGATACCCCATTGTCACCACGAGTATTCATATGCAAGACATATATCAAGTGCTCTCAAATCCATAAAAGTATGCAATCCGATAAAACGAAATCTCAAAGGGAAAAATAAATTCATCACAACAAGATAGAGAGGGGAAAACACCATATGATCCGATTATATTAACAAAGCCTACGATACATCAAGATTGTGACTTCCCAAGAACACGAGAGAGCGAGAGAGATTAAACATATAGCTACTGGTACAAACCCTCAGCCCGGAGGGTGGACTACTCCCTCCTCATCGTGCTGGCCGCCGGGATGATGAAGATGGCCACCGAAGATGATTCCCCCCTCCGGCTGGGTGCCAGAATGAGGTCTAGATTGGTTTTCGGTGCCTACAGAGGCCTGCGGCGGCGGAACTTCTGATCTAGGTTAACTTCTGATGGTTTCTCTATTTATAGGATTTTTTCACGTTGGTTTCACGCTAAGATGGGCCTCGAGGTGAGCACAAACCACCGGGGCAAGCCAGGCCCATCAGGTGCGCCTTGGTGGGTTGTGCCCTCCTCGTGGCTCTTCTAGCCCTACCATGAAGCTTCGGGGGTCTATTTTGTTCCAAAAGAAAGCTTCAAAAAGTTTCAGCTCATTTGGAGAACTTACATTTCTGCACAGAAAACAACACCACGGTAGTTCTGCTAAAAATAACGTCAGTCCAGGTTAGTTCCATGCAAATCATACCAAAACCATATAAAATTGTTGTAAACATGGCATGAATACTTCATAAATTATAGATACGTTGGATATGTATCAGCACCCCACCCCCCTGGGCGCGCCCCCTGACGTTGTGGGCCCCTTGGCAGGCCTCCGGTGCCCATCTTTGGCTATATGGTGTCTTTTACCCTAGAAAAAATCATTAAGGAAGCTTTCGGGATAAAGCGCCGCCGTCTCGAGGCGGAACCTGGGCAGAACCAATCTAGGGCTCCGGCGGAGCTATTCTGCCGGGGAAACTTCCCTCCGGGAGGGGGAAATCGTCGCCATCGTCATCACCATTGATCCTCTCATCGAGGGAGGGTCAATCTCCATCAACATCTTCACCAGCACCATCTCCTCTCAAACCCTAGTTCATCTCTTGTATTCGATCTTCGTCTCAAAACCTCAGATTGGTACGTATGGGTTGCTAGTAGTGTTGATTACTCCTTGTAGTTGATGATAGTTGGTTTATTCGGTGGAAGATTATATTTTCAAATCCTTAATGATAATTAATACTACTCTGATTATGATTATGAATATGTTTTCTGAGTAGTTACGTTTGTTCTTGAGGACATGGGAGAAGTCTTGTTATAAGTAATCATGTGAATTTGGTATTCATTCGATATTTTGATGAGATGTATGTTGTCTCTCCTCTAAGTGGTGTTATGTGAACGTCGACTACATGACACTTCACCATTATTTGGGCCCAGGGGAAGGCATTGGTAAGTAATAAGTAGATGACGGGTTGCTAGAGTGACAGAAGCTTAAACCCTAGTTTATGTGTTGCTTCGTAAGGGGCTGATTTGGATCCATATGTTTCATGCTATGGTTAGGTTTACCTTAATTCTTCTTTCGTAGTTGCGGATGCTTGCGAGAGGGCTTAATCATAAGTGGAGGCTTGTCCAAGGAAGGGTAACATCCAAGCACCGGTCCACCCACATATCAAATTATCAAAGTAACGAACGTGAATCATATGAGCATGATGAAAACTAGCTTGACAGTAATTCCCATGTGTCCTCGGGAGAGCTTTGCTTTATATAGTGTCACAGCCTGATTTTTTGGCCCTTTCTTTTTCTTTTGATTTTCCTAGGTTTTTGCTTGTGTTTTCTTTTTCCGTGGTTGTGTGGTCTGGAAACTGAAGAAGATGACCTCTTCTTTCTTTCCAGAGTGGCTTGTCATCCCCATCTCCATCCGAAGACCTTGCCATTTCCATCTTGGACAAATCCCAATATTCTTTTTATTGGGAATATTCCTTTTTCTATTAAAGGAATAACCCAATTTGTCCTAAGTTGTGAAGCAACCTATATTTTTATCACTCCTAAAATTCCAAAATAATTTTCATAAATTGTTTGGGTCACAACGTCCTCAAATATGGCAAAATATTTCATTGGCCACGTTCTCCATCATGCTCAAATAATTCATTTCCTATTGTGTCCTAAATGGCACATTGTGAAGCAAGTGCTATTTATATTTTCCCATTTCACCCCAACCTTTGTGGACATCTTTTCATGTCCATATAATTGACCTGTGCCAGAATTCAACATTATTTTCCTAGCCAATATTCCTCAGTGATTTTTCAAAGTTCCCGTCTGAGGGAAGCCTTTGTGAAGGAAGTGCTAGCCAGGGTTATCCAAATAAGTTGAAATTTTGCACACTCCTTAATGAGGTCATATAAATGCCCTCATCCAATTTGCAGCCCTATCCAATCATCTATGTGAGCACAGGACCAAATCTTAGGTTTTGTCCAAATTTTCAGTTAGTGAAGCAAGTATATTTTATCTTGCTCCATTATTGCTGAAACTTTTTTCGGGACTGCTCCTACCTATATAACCTATCTGCACAAAATATGGGCTCATTTCATCTAGCCATATTTCCTCAGGAATTCTCCTAAGTTTCTGTCCAGAGAGGTGTTGTATGAAGGAAGTACCATTTTGGCTTGGCCAAATGGCATGAAATTTTTATGGCACTCTCATATGACCAAATAATCCTGCCATGTTCATTTTCATCTCAATCCATCACTCTATGTGAATGCTTCTTCCTGATCTTGTTTTTGGATCAATTTATGTAGTTGTTAAGCAACTATAATAATCCTTGAGCCAAACCCCTCCATAATTACCAGGACTATAGTCCTTCCTAACCTAAATCTACCAGACAACTTGTTTGCCTCTAATCTCACCTCAGTTGATCACTGTTTCAAGATCAAGTTTACTGCAGGAAACTTCAGAGCTCACTTACCATTTAACCACAACATCTTTAACTGAGCTACCGCCTCAGTTGCAACCTACCAAGGAAGGACTAAACCCCAGACACCATTTGGGAAATAGTGTGGCACTGTGTGCACCAGTGCACGCGGTGACCACCGCTTTGGCACACACCGGTCGCGCCGAGAACGTCTTCTTGCTCGGGCCCCCTTCTCTCCTCGGCGCCTCAGCGAGCACGGGCCTGTCTATCGTGTTCCCCACGTCGTTGCCATCCTACCGGAGCCTTTTCCCCCTCCGCCCGCTTCTCCGTCGGTGCTCATCACCGCGCGCCCACGAGCGAGCTGTAGCCGACAAGGCTTTAATGGCGTTCGACCGCTTCTCCTCTGTGTCCCTCGGCCCCTCCTGCTTTGTGCGCCTCTGTAGCTCGTCCACACCTCCCTCGTCGTGATCCCGCACCCTCCCGTGATCGCTGCCGTCTCCAGAGCATGGCCGGATGCGAGCGGCGGCACCCGAGCCACGGCCACACGTCCGCGGCCTCCCCTCGTCTCCCCGGCTGTATATAGACCTCCCCCGAGCCACTCTGAGCTCATCAGCCTCCTCACCGCGCTCCTCTAGGCTCTCCCCACCTCTAACCCGAGTTCCAGAAGCTCTTCTTGCCGCTCATCACCACCATGGCCGCCTCTGGTCTCCTCCTAAATTCAGGCAACATCGAGCCCCTCCCTCTCTCCTGACACCACCCTTCAACTCACTTAGCTCTGGCGAGTTCCCCGATCCACTTACCTCACTACCGGAGCAACCTCAGCACCGAACCCATCGGTGGCCGAACCTGCCGTCTGCCACATTCAACATCCCGTTCCATCCAGTGCTCTCCGGCGACCGTGACTCCTCCAGTCGGGTGCGCCACTCCGCGCCGTTCATTTCGGTGGTCGGAGCTCCGCCTGAGGTGGACTGAGCCACCGGGACGGTGTGAGACTTAGGGTTTTGGGAAACTGCCCGACACCCGTTAAGGGTGTGGCTATCTCATATATATAAGGGGTACACCAAGGTGTACGATACAATATACAAGACATATACAGAAGCTATATGTAAATACAGTCTAACACCCTCCCTCAATCTTAACTATGCCCTGAAGTACAAAGTATGTTAAGATTGCGCCTGCAGCCTACAAACTGAGGTTGTGGAAGAGGCTTCGTGAAGATGTCAGCAAGTTGATCTTTGGAGGAGATGAACTTGATATGGAGTAGCTTCTGTGCAACACGTTCCCGTACAAAATGATAGTCAACTTCTATGTGCTTTGTCCGAGCATGAAACACTGGATTAGATGAGAGATATGTAGCTCCAATGTTATCACACCAAAGGAAAGGCGGCTGAGTTTGAGGAACTCCCAACTCTCTCAATAAGGACTGTACCCATATGATCTCAGCTGTAGCATTTGCAACGGCTTTATATTCTGCTTCAGTGCTACTCCTGGACACTGTAGCTTGTTTGCGAGCAGCCCAGGCGATCAAGTTAGGACCAAAGAACACAGCATGTCCCCCGTGGATCGCCTGTCATCTGGATTACCAGCCCAGTCAGCATCTGAAAAAGCAGAAAGCGTAGGAGACGGTGCTGGCTGAAGTAGCAAACCATATGAGGCAGTAAAGCAAACATAACGAAGAATCCGCTTCACCGTTGTCCAATGAGAAGTCCGAGGAGCATGAAGAAATTGGCAGACACGATTGACTGCATATGAGATATCTGGCCGAGTGATAGTTAAGTACTGCAGACCACCAACAACGCTATGATACTCAGTGGCGTCATCAGAGGTGAGAGGATCTCCATCAAACGCAGACAGACGATCAGTAGCAGACATAGGAGTCATGACATGTTTGCATTTAAGCATACCTGCCTGTCGCAACAGGTCCATCGAATACTTATGCTGTGTGAATGTCAAGCCAGCAGAAGAACGTGAAACTTCCAGCCCAAGGAAGTAATGCAACGTTCCTAAATCCTTCACCGCAAAATCTCCACTCAAGGAAGATATCAGACGGTCAGCAGCAGCATCCGAGGAGCTAATGAGGATAATGTCATTAACATATACCAGAAGATACATCGTCACCTGAGGTCGATGTAGAAGGAAGAGCGAGGTGTCAGCAGTAGAGGGAACAAAACCAAGTGACCGAAGAACAGATCCCAATCTGGCATGCCAAGCACGAGGAGCCTGCTTCAACCCATAGAGCGCCTTGACCAGGCGACACAGATGATGAGGACGAGCAGGATCAACAAAACCAGGTGGCTGACGCATATAAACCTCCTCATCCAGAACACCATGAAGAAAGGCATTCTGAACATCCAGCTGACGAAGAAACCAGCCCCGAGTAACAGCCAAGGACAACAGAAGTCGAATAGTTGTTGGTTTGATCACCCGACTGAACGTATCCTCATAGTCAAGACCATACCTTTGCTTGAACCCTTTCGCCACTAACCGTGCCTTATAGCGTTCAATAGAACCATCAGCATGCTTCTTAACCTTGAAGACCCACTTGGAATCAATGACATTGACACCAGAGACCGGAGGAACAAGCTGCCAAGTACCATTTGTCAACAATGCCTGACGCCAATGAGGAATCCCGAGAGCAACCTGGAAGTGACGCGGTTCAGCCAAAGGATCTTCCTTGACATGAGCAACACATGCCGCAAGCCAGGCGACCGTCCCATCTTTGCGTTGCTTGGGACACACAATACCGGATTGACTGCGAGTATGTGGTCGAAGAGGAACAGCCGCAGGTGGTGCAACCAGTGGCAACGGCCCCGGCGATGAAGAAGTATCCGACGCAGCCGGTGACGATGCAGGGGCGACAGGCGAGGACGAGGCCGACCTAGGTGAGGCCGACCCGGGCGACAGACTCGACTGGACGGGCGAGTCAGTCGGCTCAAGGCCAACTGAGCCGCGGCAGCCCAGCCCAGGCGAGCTCGCCGGCTCAGGAGAGGCCGGCCCAGATGGGAGCACCAGCTCGGGGGAGGCCGGCCCAGATGGAATCACCGGCTCGGGGGAGGCCGGCGCAGGGGAGACCAGCCCGGGCAAGGCCGGCCCAGGCGGAACCGACCCAGCCTCAGAAGAGGCCGGCACGGACGGAGCCGACGCTGAGGCGCCCAGTCCAGGCATGCATGGCGCATGCACAAGGTCATTCACCACGTCGGGTGCAGTTGATGGCTCCGGCTCCTCCAACAACTCCAAGCAAACTCCACGACCCATTCCTTCAGCATGATTAGGCAACAACGCAGGAGAATATGCAATATCAACAAATTGAGCAGGCAGTGGAGGGGTGGATTGCAAGGAGGAGGCTGGAGGTGTGGGAGTTATGGACAAAGACGAGAACGGGAAAACACTCTCGTCAAACACAACATCACGCGAGATGTAGACACGGTTGGATGGAATATGAAGACACTTGTACCCTTTGTGAAGAGAGCTACACCCAAGAAAAACACAAAGTTTGGATCGAAACTCGAGCTTGCGCTTATTATAAGGACGAAGATGAGGCCAGCATGCACAACCAAAAACTTTGAGAAAAGTATAATCTGGAACCTCATTAAGCAATAGTTCAAGTGGTGTTTTCATCCCAAGGAGACGTGTAGGAAGCCTATTTATGAGAAAACAGGCAGTAGAAAAAGCATCACTCCAAAAACGAAAAGGTGCTGATGCATGAGCAAGTAAGGTGAGACCAGTTTCGACAATGTGACGATGCTTACGTTCAGCCGTGCCATTCTGCTGATGTATATGAGGACAAGACACGCGATGCGAAATACCAAGCTTATTAAAAAAGGAATTGAGGTTGTGATATTCACCCCCCCCCCAATCTGACTGAACATGAATAACCTTATGCTTAAGAAGACGCTCAACATGAGCTTGAAATTGCAGGAACACATCAAACACATCGGATTTACGTTTGATAAGATAAAGCCAAGTGAACCGACTATAAGCATCAATAAAACTGACATAATAATTATGACCGCTCACAGAAGTTTGGGCATGCCCCCATACATCAGAATAAATAAGCTCAAGTGGAGTTTGGACGACATGACTCGAATCAGAAAACGAAAGCTGATGACTCTTGCCTTGTTGACAGGCATCACAGACTGTGGCAACATCTTTATTGGACACAACGGGAAGACTATGATGATGAAGAACACTACGAACTATGGGAGTGGCAGGATGGCCGAGCCGTGCATGCCAATGAGTAGGCGACACACGGATACCAGTGAGTGCTCGAGGGGTAGAAGGCAGATCAAGTGCATATAATCCATCGCGCAGGCGACCTCTAAGCAGAACGTCCCTCGTGGCCCGATCCTTGATAAAAAAATAAAAAGGATGAAACTCAGTGAAAACATTGTTATCACGAGTAAGCTGAGGAACAGACAATAGGCTACGAGTAGCAGAAGGAACTCTAAGGACATTACGAAGATGGAGAGATTTCTGTTTATGAGTTAAAAGAGAGGCCTGACCAACATGTGATATGTGCATACCTGCTCCACTGGCAGTGTGAACCTGATCATTACCACGGTATGGCTCTTGAAGCGGCAATGACAGCGGGGAGCAACATGACATGGGATGTTGCACAGTTGACAAGGGAGCTGAACGCCACAAGAAGGGCAGCAGGCACACGAACGACCACCCCCAGTCGTGGGGAAAGGGGCTGCGGCAGGCGACTGCAGAGCCTGCAAAGTCAATGGTGCTGTTTTGCCCGCTGCAGTTGACTTGAAGGGCTTCCCTTTTCCATGAGTGGCAGCGTTGGCAGCCATGAAACTCGGATTGGTACGGCGGGACTTGATGCGCTGTTCCGTGGCAAGGAGGCAGGCGTAGAGCTCACGGGGTTCAAGTGGAGTATCACGGCCATTGATGTTCTCAGCAAGGTTATCATAGTCGTCATCCAGACCGTTCATGACGAAGGTGGTGAAGTCCTCTTTGCGAAGCGGTTGACCAATGGAGGCCAGAGTGTCTGCGAGACGCGTCATCTTGCCGAAGTAGTCGGTAATGCTGAGGTCAAGAAGCTTGGTCTCTCCCAGTTCCGTACGAAGAGTGTGAGCACAAGCCTGCTGCTGAGATGCAAAGCTAGTGTGAAGGGCAGACCACGCCTCCTGGGACGTGGCAGTGAAGAGAACCAAGGAGGACACCGCCTCGGTAAGCGACGACTGGATCGCCGAAAGTATGGCCTGATCCTGAGCCACCCACGCATGGTATGCCGGGTGATGTGGTGGAGGACACGGCAAGGAACCGTCGACGTAGCCCTCCAGATAGCGACTGCGGAGAAGTGGCAGCACCTGTGCACGCCATGACAGATAATTGTCCGTCGTCAGCTTCACTGGGATCAGATGCGCGAAGTAGAACGGCGTGCTGGCCACGGCATGATCAGCAGGAGGAGGCGCCGTGTAGTAGGTCATGTGAGATGATCCACCAGATGCAGCCATGGCCCGAGGGTAGTAGCCGCCATAGGGCAATGGCGGCGGCGGGGCCCTGTCCGACCCAGCGTTCGCGGCGACAGGTGAAGGCGCGTAGGGCGCCGCTGCAACAGCGGCAGGAGACGCAGTCACGGCGGGCGCGTAGGGCGGCGCCCCGTAGTGGCCCGTTGATGAAGTAGCGGCCCCGTAGGGGCCATAGGCCACCGATCCGGCAGGGACGGGCGCCGCCCCGTACGGGCCTGCGGGCGGGAGTGGAGCAGCCCCGTACGGGCCGTAGGCTGCCGATCTAGCGGGGACAGGCACCGCCCAGTAGGGGCCTGCGGGCGGGAGTGGAGCAGCCCCGTGGGGGCCGTAGGTGGCCGATCCCATCCACGGACCGGTGTACGAAGGATCCCCCGGGGTCGGCGGAGGCGCGGCCGGTGACGACGGCAGTGGCTGATCCGAGGAGGCGCCGACCATCGAAGATTGGCCGGTGTAGACCGAAACCAGGGGACGCGAGGAGAGGAACGGTGACGCAGGCGCCGTGACAGAAGTCGGCGCGACGGCGGCGACGGAGTTGGGCGCGATCGCGGTGGCGGAGGCGGCGGCGGCAGCAGCAGCGGAAGACATAGGAGCGGTTAGGGTTGATACCATGTGAGACTTAGGGTTTTGGGAAACTGCCAGACACCCGTTAAGGGTGTGGCTATCTCATATATATAAGGGGTACACCAAGGTGTACGATACAATATACAAGACTTATACAGAAGCTATATGTAAATACAGTCTAACAAACGGGCGCCAGCGCCGGCGTCCCCTCCCTCTGTTCTGCGCCCATCCTTGCCTTTCTGTTGCGCCGTCGTGAGGAGGATGATGGAGGCGGGAGGAGAGAGAAGAGATGTCGTGGCCCCCACCCGTCAGTAACCCAAAGGCCGGCCCCACACTCTGCTGACGTGGAGTAAGTGGACACGTATTTCTTTGAATATGTTTACCTTTTAGGAAAGCACGTTTTCATCTTCTTTGGGTTAAAATTCGATTCCTCAGTTCCGAAAGCGCATTCGCTGAAATACGTTTTCTGTTTTGTCCTCCAGGGGCCTGTTTGTAGAAATCTTTTTACAGATTGGTCCCTGAACTTCGCTGGGCTATAACTTATTGCTCGAGACTCCGACTGATGTGAATCCAACGCCCACGTCTTTGTCTCATCGAGCCCATTCTGCTGGAACCATTTTCATTATGGTTTGACACTATGAAAATGACCTTTTTCCCTTCCCCAAATCAGCCCCTCCGAGAGTGAACCTTTTCCGGCGAGTCTTTCTGCGGCTTCACCGCACTGCTCCCCGGAGCATTCTTCATCCCCAGGCAAGCCACAATACCCACTTGCATGATAGTGATGCAGTAGCCAAGGTTTTCAACTTGAATATTTATTAAAGGTTTGCTTGTTTAAAATATGGTTATCGTTGTTTCGGTAATGCTTCTGGGTTAGTGCTTACTTTCTTGCTATGTTGTTATGCACCTGGTTATCATGCCCTGCTAGTTGCTGGTATTCCTTTCATATGCTTATGCTTGCTAGTAGTACATGTTGATGTTGGTAATGGTCTTCGGTGCATGACCGCCATCTGTCTCGAGTACCGTTGTTATGCATGTTCTATTGCATCCAGTTGGATTAAATGCTTGCATGATGGTATTGTTGATATGTTCTTGCATGATATTTATTGTTGATGCTAGTGGTCATGCTATGTTTCTGAGAAGTATGTATTTGTGATGTTCATGCTAGTCAGTATGCCATGCTCAGTTGGATATGATTCATTGTTGATATGGTGGATAGTTATGTTGTACCCTCATGATTATGTTGATATCATGCTCATGCATTGTAATTGCATTATGTTATTTTATCATGGCTCGGCATATTCCATTCAAGTTTAACCGGATTAAATTGAACTTGAACAATTGTTGGCTGATTCATGATGCCATCATATCAAGCTGACCAGTGCAACCACGCTTACCTTTATGGGAAGGTCCTAACTGGGTCTATTGTCGTTCCTCTTGCCGGTGCATCCAACGAGGGAAGGTTATGGGTGTGCGGTACCCTCGCCTGGTAAGCAGACATAACCTTGTGTGCTCGTTGTTGTTATATCTGGATTGTCCTGATTTGGGACCGTTTTGCCACGATGGTGGCCGTTTTGCCACGACGGTGGCCATTGGTGCCTTTGGTAGGCACGGGGCCACCCATGACCTAGCCCGGAGGGGAGTTGGTTGGAGTGGCCGGGAGAGTGTCATGGCAATAGGATGGTTTTGTCAGAACGCCATTGCTCCACCCGAATGGGAGTGTGAGGCCATGGGTTCCGTGGTGTGGGTACAGTCTATTAACCTCTGCAGAGTGTATATTAAATCTATCGATAGTCGTGCCCGCGGATAAGGGCCTAGTTCGTGTCGGTCACACCATGAGTCAACAGTAATAATAATAATAATGTATTTAATAACAACCTCGGTTCGTTGATGAGATAAGTTGGTTGTGATCGCCGGAAAGATCACCGTTTGAGACCAAGTGTCGGTCATGGTTTTGATCGCTAGAAAGATCACCGTTTGAGACCAAGTGTTGGTCATGGTTGTGATCGCCGGAAATATCACCGTTTGGTTATGAGGTAACCCATTGAGCCCAGAGTGGTTCGGTTTGTGATCCGTGAATGATCACTGTGGTATCAAGGATATCGAGTTGTTGGATATTCATGATGTTGTGCGAGAATCATGGGTAAAGATCAAGCTCCTTGTGGTCATTTAATGATTACTACGGTATTGTTTATACCAAGCTTGATTTGATCCTGAGATGATCGTGTGATGTCCGAGGTTGGTAAGTGATGCATGTGATGGTTACGAGGTAACCCGAGCAGAATAAATGGTGCATATAGTGTCATCATGTTGCATGCTAGTATCGTCAGATTTATATGTTCATGCCATGCTCATATTGTTCTAGCGGTATCATGTTCAAGTTGTTCATGCCATGTTATTCTGATGATCTCATGATGATTCCTGCTTAACCTGTAATTGCCATGCTGTTGTTTGTCTTGAATGCTTCTAGTTATTGTGAGCTTGCAAGTATATTCAATGTACTGACCTAGCGTGTCATGCCAATTTGCAGGTCGTGTCGGGATTGCTTGCTTGTTTGGTGTTGTTCTTGTGTTCACGAGCTAGGATAAATGTTCCAGCTAGAGTCCCTGCGGATTGGAGTCCATCATCGTCGTTCGTTGTTCCGCTGCCTTGAGTTGTTATGCTGCTTGTATAGAGCAAGCATGGTTGGCGTAGTGTCACCGTGCCGATGTTATTCATTGTAATATCGGAACCATTGTATTCCTATTTGTGTTATAATAGAGAGCTGGTTGGTTCTATACTAAGCATTGTCGTATTCCAGAAGACTTCACCTCGACCTCTGGGCAGGAATACGGGGCGTTCCGGTTTTCTCTGAGCCGGGGTGCCACAGGCTTGGTATCAGAGCAGGTCTGGCTGTAGGATGCCCTAGCCCGCGTGAACGCTAGAATGTGATAGTATTGAGTCTAGTTGGTTTGTTGCATTTGTTTGTTGCATAGCATGCACATAGATTATTATTTAATCGCTAATAGTTAATCTTGTGAGTGTAGGTGTCATCGGTCTCGATCCACTACCTGGACCCTCTTTCTTAGCATGCCTGCCCCTTGGTGTTAAGCGACCACATCATCATCCAAACTGAGGGAGTCCTGGATTAGGGGGTGTTCGGATAGCCGGACTATACCTTCGGCCGAACTCCTGGACTATGAAGATACAAGATTGAAGACTTCGTCCCGTGTCCAGAAGGGACTTTCCTTGGCATGGAAGGCAAGCTTCGCGATACGGATATGTAGATCTCCTACCATTGTAACCGACTTTGTGTAACCCTAACCCTCTCCGGTGTCTATATAAACCGGAGAGTTTTAGTCCGTAGGACAACATACACAACAACAATCATACCATAGGCTAGCTTCTAGGGTTTAGCCTCTCCGATCTCGTGGTAGATCTACTCTTGTACTACCCATATCATCAATATTAATCAAGCAGGACGTAGGGTTTTACCTCCATCGAGAGGGCCCGAACCTGGGTAAAACTTCGTGTCCCTTGCCTCCTGTTACCATCCGGCCTAGACGCACAGTTCGGGATCCCTTACTCGAGATCCACCGGTTCTGACACCAACGTTGGTGCTTTCATTGAGAGTTCCTCTGTGTCGTCGCTGTCAGGCTTGATGGCTCCTACGATCATCGATAGTGATGCGGTCCAGGGTGAAACTTGTCTCCCCGGACAGATCTCTATCTTCGGCGGCTTTGCACTGCGGTCCAATTCACTTGGCCATCTGGAGCAGATCGAAAGCTATGCCCCTGGCCGTCAGGTCAGATTTGGAAGTTTAAACTACACGGCTGACATCCGCGGGGACTTGATCTTCGACGGATTTGAGCCACTGCCGAGTGCGCCGCACTGCCACGACGAGCATGATCTAGCTCTGCCGCCTAACAGTGCCCTGAAGGCCGCACCCGCATCGGCTTCGACCCTTAATTCGGAGCCAACCGCGCCGATCGAGGATGGGTGGTTGGACGCCGCCTCGGGGGCTGCGATCCTAACGGCGATCGAGCCGAACGCCAGCCCCGCACTCCGTGAGACTCATGATTCCAAGGAGCCGGACTCCTCTCCGGACTCCGAACCATTCGCGCCTCTGCCGATCGAATCCGATTGGGCGCCGATCATGGAGTTTACTACCGCGGACATCTTTCAGCACTCGCCCTTTGGCGATATTATAAAATCACTAAAGTCTCTCTCTTTATTAGGAGAGCCCTGGCCGGACTACGGTCAGCGAGATTGGGATGCGGACGATGAAGAAATTCAAAGCCCACCCACCACCCACTTTGTAGCCACTGTCAACGATTTAACCGACATGCTCGACTTCGACTCCGAAGACATCGACGGTATGGACGCCGATGAAGGAGACGATGAAGAACCAGCGCCTATTGGGCCCTGGAACGCCACCTCGTCATATGACGTATACATGGTGGACGCACCAAAAGATGACGACGAGGAGCGGAAGGACGCACCGAAGGCTTGTTCCCTCGAAAAGCAGTCAAAGCGGCGATGCAAGCGCCGCCCCAAATCCCGCCTCGACAGAAATAGCGATCACACAGACCCACCGCTGGAGCAGGGCGAACCGCTGCCGGACAACGGCAATCCGGATAATCAAACCGAACAAACAAATCCTATCAAGGATAATGGTCCGGACGACATAACGCCGGACAGACACCCGGAGCAGTAGACTGCCCATAAAAGGCTTGTTGCCACCGCGAGGAGTCTGAAAAAGCAGAAGCAAAGGCTCAAGGCCGCGCAAGACACACTCCAAATCAGATGGAGTAAAAATACTCAACACTGCAGCAAGGTACAGCGACAATTGCCCCTCCAAGAGCTACCTAAAGCGGAAGCTGCT
Source organism: Triticum dicoccoides (assembly GCF_002162155.2). NCBI lineage: Eukaryota > Viridiplantae > Streptophyta > Magnoliopsida > Poales > Poaceae > Triticum > Triticum dicoccoides. Next base: position 449,081,410 of record NC_041386.1, read on the forward strand.
ACCCGAATTCGATGAGGAGGCCTCAGAACCCCCACAACCAAATATCAAAGCAGCCACCTGGTCGGATAGACGACCCCTCTACCAACACAGAGCGGCATACAACGCCACTCACAATACAATACGCGACCCATGCGAGGGATCGCACCCAAAGGACAGCGCAACAACATCCATCTATGGACCACACAAGCGCGCCCCAGCATACAATGCAACACAACAAACAACCGAACAACGCGGTACACCCAGCTACAGGGGTGCCGCACACCCCCTATGTTGAAGGAAATATGCCCTAGAGGCAATAATAAATTTATTATTTACTTCCTTATATCATGATAAATGTTTATTATTCATGCTAGAATTGTATTAACCGGAAACATAATACATGTGTGAATACATAGACAAACAGAGTGTCACTAGTATGCCTCTACTTGACTAGCTCGTTAATCAAAGATAGTTGTGTTTCCTAACCATGAACAAAGAGTTGTTATTTGATTAATGGGATCACATCATTAGACGAATCTCGGGCAAGTAACATACCGATGACAAAGGGAACAACGTATGTTGTTATGCGGTCTGACCGATAAAGATCTTCGTAGAATATGTGGGAGCCAATATGAGCATCCAGGTTCCGCTCTTGGTTATTGACTGGAGACGTGTCTCGGTCATGTCTACATTGTTCTCGAACCGTACGGTCCGCATGCTTAAGGTTTCGATGACAGTTATATTATGAGTTTATGAGTTTTGATGTACCGAAGGAGTTTGGAGTCCCGGATGGGATCTGATACATGACGATGAGTCTCGAAATGGTCGAGACGTAAAGATCGATATATTGGACGACTATATTCGGACATCGGAAAGGTTCCGAGTGATTCGGGTATTTTTCGGAGTACCGGAGAGTTACGGGAATTCGCCGGGGAGTATATGGCCCTTATTGGGCCATACGGGAATAGAGGAGAGAGGCCAAAAGGAAGGAGGCCTGCGCTCCCCCTCTGTTCCGATTTGGACAAGGGGCGCAGCCCCCTTTTCCTTCTTTCTCTCCCCCTCTTTCCCCTTCTCCTACTCCAACAAGGAAGGAGGGAGTCCTACTCCCGGTGGGAGTAGGACTCCCCTTAGCGCACCCCCTCCTAGGCCGGCCGCCCCCTCCCCCTTGCTCCTTTATATACGGGGGCAGGGGGGCACCTCTAGACACAAGTAGATCTTCGTGATCGTTCCTTAGCCGTGTGCGGTGCCCCCTCCACCATATTCCACCTCGGTCATATTGTAGCGGTGCTTAGGCGAAGCCCTGCGACGGTTGAACATCAAGATCGTCACCACGCCGTCATGTTGACGGAACTCCTCCCCGAAGCTTTGCTGGATCGGATCCCGGGGTGCGTCATCGAGCTGAACGTGTGCCAAGAACTTGGAGGTGCCGAAGTAACGGTGCTTGGACCGGTTGGACCGGGAAGACGTATGACTACTTCCTCTATGTTGCGTCAATGCTTCCGCTTCGGTGTACGAGGTTACGTAGACAACACTCTCCCCTCCCGTTGCTATGCATCACCATGATCTTGCGTGTGCGTAGGAAATTTTTGAAATTACTACGTTCCCCAACAGTGGCATCCGAGCCTAGGTTTTATGTGTTGATGTTATATGCACGAGTAGAACACAAGTGAGTTGTGGGTGATATAAGTCATACTGCTTACCAGCATATCATACTTTGGTTCGGCGGTATTGTTGGACGAAGCGGCCTGGACCAACATTACGCGTACGCTTACGCGAGACCGGTTCTCCCAACGTGCTTTGCATAAAGGTGGCTAGCGGGTGACAGTTTCTCCAAGTTTAGTTGAACCGAGTGTGGCTACGCCCGGTCCTTGCGAAGGTTAAAGCAGCACCAACTTGACAAACTATCGTTGTGGTTTTGATGCGTAGGTAAGATTGGTTCTTGCTTAAGCCCGTAGCAGCCACGTAAAACTTGCAACAACAAAGTAGAGGACGTCTAACTTGTTTTTGCAGGGCATGTTGTGATGTGATATGGTCAAGACATGATGCTAAATTTTATTGTATGAGATGATCATGTTTTGTAACCGAGTTATCGGCAACTGGCAGGAGCCATATGGTTGTCGCTTTATTGTATGCAATGCAATCGTGCTGTAATGCTTTACTTTATCACTAAGCGGTAGCGATAGTCGTGGAAGCATAAGATTGGCGAGACGACAACGATGCTACGATGGAGATCAAGGTGTCGCGCCGGTGATGATGGTGATCATGACGGTGCTTCGAAGATGGAGATCACAAGCACAAGATGATGGTGGCCATATCATATCACTTATATTGATTGCATGTGATGTTTATCTTTTATGCATCTTATCTTGCTTTGATTGACGATAGCATTATAAGATGATCTCTCACTAATTATCAAGAAGTGTTCTCCCTGAGTATGCACCGTTGTGAAAGTTCTTTGTGCTGAGACACCACGTGATGATCGGGTGTGATAGGCTCTACGTTCAAATACAACGGGTGCAAAACAGTTGCACACGCAGAATACTCTGGTTATACTTGACGAGCCAAGCATATACAGATATGGCCTCGGAACATGGAGACCGAAAGGTCGAGCGTGAATCATATAGCAGATATGATCAACATAGCGATGTTCACCAATGAAACTACTCCATCTCACGTGATGATCGGACATGGTTTAGTTGATTTGGATCACGTAATCACTTAGAGGATTAGAGGGATGTCTATCTAAGTGGGAGTTCTTTAGTAATATGATTAATTGAACTTAAATTTATCATGAACTTAGTCCTGGTAGTATTTTGCAAATTATGTTGTAGATCAATAGCTCGCATTGTTGCTTCCCTGTGTTTATTTTGATATGTTCCTAGAGAAAATTGTGTTGAAAGATGTTAGTAGCAATGATGCGGATTGGATCCGTGATCTGAGGTTTATCCTCATTGCTGCACAGAAGAATTATGTCCTTGATGCACCGCTAGATGACGGACCTATTGCAGGAGCAGATGCAGACGTTATGAACGTTTGGCTAGCTCAATATGATGACTACTTGATAGTTTAGTGCACCATGCTTAATGGCTTAGAATCGGGACTTCAAAGACGTTTTGAACGTCATGGAGCATATGAGATGTTCCAGGAGTTGAAGTTAATATTTCAAGCAAATACCCAAGTTGAGAGATATGAAGTCTCCAACAAGTTCTATAGCTAAAAGATGGAGGAGAATCGCTCAACTAGTGAGCATGTGCTCAGATCGTCTGAGTACTACAATCACTTGAATCAAGTGGGAGTTAATCTTCCAGATAAGATAGTGATTGACAGAATTCTCTAGTCACCATCACCAAGTTAGTAGAACTTCGTGATGAACTATGATATGCAAGGGATAACGGAAACGATTCCCAAGCTCTTCGTAATGCAGAAATTGACGAAGGTAGAAATCGAGAAAAACATCAAGTGTTGATGGTAGACAAGACCACTAGTTTCAAGAAAAGGGCAGAGGGAAGAAGGGGAACTTCAAGAAGAACAGCAAGCAAGTTGCTGCTCAAGTGAAGAAACCCAAGTCTGGTCCTAAGCCTGAGACTAAGTGTTTCTACTGCAAAGGGACTGGTCACTGGAAGCGGAACTACCCCAAGTGATTGGCAGATAAGAAGGATGGCAAAGTGAACATAAGTATATTTGATATACATGCTATTGATGTGTACTTTACTAGTGTTTATAGCAACCCCTCAGTATTTGATACTAGTTCAGTTGCTAAGATTAGTAACTCGAAACGGGAGTTGCAGAATAAACAGAGACTAGTTAAGGGTGAAGTGACGATGTGTGTTGGAAGTGGTTCCAAGATTGATATGATCATCATCGCACACTCCCTATACTTTCGGGATTAGTGTTGAACCTAAATAAGTGTTATTTGGTGTTTGCATTGAGCATGAATATGATTTGATCATGTTTATTGTAATACGGTTATTCATTTAAGTAAGAGAATAAATTGTTGTTCTGTTTACATGAATAAAACCTTATATGGTTACACACCCAATGAAAATAGTTCGTTGGATCTCGATCGTAGTGATACACATAATCATAATATTATGCAAAGTTAATAATGATAGTGCAACTTATTTGTGGCACTGCCGTTTAGGTCATATTGCTGTAAAGCGCGTGAAGAAACTCCATGCTAATGGGTTTTTGGAATCACTTGATTATGAATCAGTTGATGCTTGCGAACCATGCCTCATGGGCAAGATGACTAAAACCCCGTTCTCCAGAACTATGGAGCGAGCAACTGACTTATTGGAAATAATACATACTGATGTATGAGATCCGATGAGTGTTAAGGCTCGTGGCGGGTATCATTATTTTCTGACCTTCACAGATGATTTGAGAAGATATGGGTATATCTACTTAATGAAACACAAGTCTGAAATATTTGAAAAGTTCAAAGAATTTCAGAGTGAAGTGGAGAATCATCGTAACAAGAAAATAAAAGTTTCTACAATATGATCGCAGAGGTAAAATATTTGAGTTACGAGTCTGGCCTTCAGTTAAAACAATGTGAAATAGTTTCACTACTCACGCCACCTGGAACACCACAGCATAATGGTGTGTCCGAACATCATAACCGTACTTTATTAGATATGGTGCGATCTATGATGTCTCTTACCGATCTACCACTATCGTTTTGGGGTTATGCATTAAAGACAGCTGCATTCACGTTTAAAAGGGCACCATCTAAGTCCGTTGAGACGACACAATCTGAACTGTGGTTTGGCAAGAAACCAAAGTTGTAGTTTCTTAAAGTTTGGGATTGTGATGCTTATATGAAAAAGTTTCATCCTGATAAGCTCAAACCCAAATCGGAGAAATATGTCTTCATAGGATACCCAAAGGAGACTATTGGGTACACCTTCTATCACAGATCCAAAGGCAAGACATTCGTTGCTAAGAATGGATCCTTTCTAGAAAAGGAGTTTCTCTTGAAAGAAGTGAGTGGGAGGAAAGTAGAACTTGATAAGGTAATTGTACCTTCTCCCTTATTGAAAAGTAGTTCATCACAAGAAATCTGTTCCTGTGACTACTACACCAATTAGTGAGGAAGACTAATGATGATGATCATGTAACTTCAGATCAAGTTAATACCGAATCTCGTAGGTAAACCAGAGTGAGATCCACACCAAAGTGGTACTGTAATCCTATTCTAGAAGTCATGTTACTATACCATGACGAACTTGCGAACTATGAGGAAGCGATGATGAGCCTAGATTCCGGAAAATGGCTTGAGGCCATGAAATCTGAGATGAGATCCATGTATGAGAACAAAGTATGGACTTTGATTGACTTGCCCAATGATCAGCGAGCCATTGAGATTAAATAGATCTTCAAGAGGAAGACGGACACTGATAGTAGTGTTACTATCTACAAAGCTAGAATTGTCGCAAAAGGTTTTCGACAAGTTCAAGGTGTTGACTATGATGAGAGTTTCTCACTCGTATCTATGCTTAAGTCTGTCCGAATCATGTTAGCAATTGCCGCATTTTATGAAATCCAACAAATGGATGTCAAAACTGCATTCCTGAATGGATTTCTGGAAGAAGAGTTATATATGATGCAGCCGGAAGGTTTTGTCGATCCAAAAGGAGCTAACAAAGTGTGCAAGCTCCAGCGATCCATTTATGGACTGGTGCAAGCCTCTCGGAGTTGGAATAAACGCTTTGATAGTATGATCAAAGCATATAGTTTTATACAGACTTGCGGTGAAGCCTGTATTTACAAGAAAGTGGGTGGGAGCACTACAGCATTTCTGATAAGTATATGTGAATGAGATATTGTTGATCGGAAATAGTGTAGAATTATTCTGCAAAGCATAAAGGAGTGTTTTTAAAGAAGTTTTTCAAAAGAAAGACCTCGGTGAAGCTTCTTACATATTAAGCATCAAAATCTATAGAGATAGATCAAGACGCTTGATAAGTTTTTTCAATGAGTACATACCTTGACAATATTTTGAAGTAGTTCAAAAATGGAACAGTCAAAGAAAGAGTTCTTGGTTGTGTTACAAGGTATGAAATTGAGTAAGACTCAAAGCCCGACCACGGCAGAAGATAGAAAGAGAATGAAAGTCATTCCCTATGCCTCAGCCATAGGTTCTATAAAGTATGCCATGATGTGTACCAGATCTATTGTATACCCTACACTATGTTAAGCAAGGGAGTACAATAGTGATATAAGAGTAGATCACTGGACATTGGTCAAAATTATCCTTAGTGGAATAAGGAAATATTTCTCGATTATGGAGGTGACAAAAGGTTCATCGTAAAAAGTTACGTCGATGCAAGTTTTGACACAGATCTGGATGACTCCAAGTCTCGATGTAGATACATATTGAAAGTGGGAGCAATTAGCTAGAGTAGCTCCGTGCAGAGCATTGTAGACATAGAATTCGCAAAATACTTACGGATCTATATGTGACAGACCCGTTGACTAAAATTATCTCACAAGCAAAACATGATCACACCTTAGTACTCTTTGGGTGTTAATCACATAAATGATGTGAACTAGATTATTGACTCTAGTAAACCCTTTGGGTATAGGTCACATGACGATGTGAACTATGGGTGTTAATCACATGGTGATGTGAACTCTTAGTGTTGAATCACATGGCGATGTGAACTAGATTATTGACTCTAGTGCAAGTGGGAGACTGAAGGAAATATGCCCTAGAGGCAATAATAAAGTTATTATTTATTTCCTTATATCATGATAAATGTTTATTATTGATGCTAGAATTGTATTAACCGGAAACATAATACATGTGTGAATACATAGACAAACAGAGTGTCACTAGTATGCCTCTACTTGACTAGCTCGTTAATCAAAGATGGTTATGTTTCCTAACCATGAACAAAGAGTTGTTATTTGATTAATGGGATCACATCATTAGATGAATGATCTGATTGACATGACCCATTCCGTTAGCTTAGCACCCGATCGTTTAGTATGTTGCTATTGCTTTCTTCATGACTTATACATGTTCCTATGACTATGAGATTATGCAACTCCCATTTGCCGGAGGAACACTTTGTGTGCTACCAAACATCACAACGTAATTGGGTGATTATAAAGGTGCTCTACAGGTGTCTCCAAAGGTACATGTTGGGTTGGTGTATTTCGAGATTAGGATTTGTCATACGATTGTCGGAGAGGTATCTCTGGGCCCTCTCGGTAATGCACATCACATAAGCCTGGCAAGCATTGCAACTAATGAGTTAGTTGTGAGATGATGTATTACGGAACGAGTAAACAGACTTGCCGGTAACGAGATTGAACTAGGTATTAAGATACCGACGATCGAATCTCGGGCAAGTAACATACCGATGACAAAGGGAACAACGTATGTTGTTATGCGGTCTGACCGATAAAGATCTTCGTAGAATATGTGGGAGCCAATATGAGCATCCAGGTTCCGCTATTGGTTATTGACTGGAGACATGTCTCGGTCATGTCTACATTGTTCTCGAACCGTAGGGTCCGCACGCTTAAGGTTTCGATGACAGTTATATTATGAGTTTATGAGTTTTGATGTACCGAAGGAGTTCGGAGTCCCGGATGGGATCGGGGACATGACGAGGAGTCTCGAAATGGTCGAGACGTAAAGATTGACTATATTCGGACATCGGAAAGGTTCCGAGTGATTCGGGTATTTTTCGGAGTACCGGAGAGTTACAGGAATTCGCCGGGGAGTATATGGCCCTTATTGGGCCATACGGGAATAGAGGAGAGAGGCCAACAGGAAGGAGGCCTGCGCCCCCCTCTGGTCCGATTTGGACAAGGGGTGCAGCCCCCTTTTCCTTCTTTCTCTACCCCTCTTTCCCCTTCTCCTACTCCAACAAGGAAGGAGGGAGTCCTACTCCCGGTGGGAGTAGGACTCCCCTTGGCGCGCCCCCTCCTAGGCCGGCCGCCCCCTCCCCCTTGCTACTTTATATACGGGGGCAGGGGGCACCTCTAGACACAAGTTGATCTTCGTGATCGTTCCTTAGCCGTGTGCGGTGCCCCCCTCCACCATATTTCACCTCGGTCATATTGTAGCGGTGCTTAGGCGAAGCCCTGCGATGGTTGAACATCAAGATCGTCACCACGCCGTCGTGCTGACGGAACTCCTCCCCAAAGCTTTGCTGGATCGGAGTCTGGGGTGCGTCATCGAGCTAAACGTGTGACAAGAACTCGGAGGTGCCGGAGTAACTATGCTTGGATCGGTTGGACCGGGAAGACGTACGACTACTTCCTCTATGTTGCGTCAACGCTTCCGCTTCGGTCTACGAGGGTACGTAGACAACACTCTCCCCTCTCGTTGCTATGCATCACCATGATCTTGCGTGTGCGTAGGAATTTTTTTGAAATTACTACGTTCCCCAACATATGTTTCACCGATGAGGTGCTGGACCACGAATTTCCAGAGGGATTCAAGCCCATAAACATAGAAGCATATGACGGAACAACAGACCCTGGGGTCTGGATTGAGGACTACATCCTTCATATCCATATGGCTCGAGGAGATGATCTCCACGCCATCAAGTACCTACCCCTCAAGCTCAAAGGGCCAACTCATCACTGGCTCAAAGGCCTCCCCGAAAGCTCCATTGGAAGTTGGGAAGAGCTCGAAGACGCCTTTCGGGCAAATTTTCAAGGGACTTATGTCCGACCTCCGGATGCGGACGATTTGAGTCATATATCTCAACAGCCCGGAGAGTCAGCCCGAAAGCTTTGGAACAGGTTTCTTACTAAAAAGAACCAGATTGTCGACTGTCCGGATGCCGAAGCCTTGGCAGCTTTCAAGCATAGCGTCCGTGACTAATGGCTCGCCAGACACCCCGGCCAAAATAAGTCAAGAACGATGGACACATTAACAAACCTCATGACCCGCTTTTGCACGGGTGAGGACAACAGGCTAGCCAGATGCAACACCAGCGACCCTAGTACATCTGAAGTTAGAGATGGAAACGAGAAATCACGGCGCAACAACAATAACAAATGCCAGAATAAAGAAGACAGCACGAAGGGCACGGCAGTAAATGCCGGATTCAAAAGCTCTCGGCCAGGTCAAAAGCCGCCCCCTAAAGGCACCAGGGATGAATTGTCCAGCCTCAACAAAATTCTGGACCAAGTATGTCAGATTCATAGTACCCCTGGTAAACCTGCTAATCATACCCACAGAGAATGTTGGGTCTTCAAGCAGTCCGGCAAGCTCAACGCCGTACACAAGGGGGAGGATACACCAAGTGAAGACGAGGACGAGCCCCCTAAGCAAGACATGGGGGAACAAAAGAAATTTCCACCAGAAGTCAAAACAGTAAACGTGTTACACGTAATCAAGGGAAAAAACAACGCGGCACTCCCAGGAAAATATACCCAAGTGCCTGTCACCACGAAGTCCTGCCACTAGTCATCTCAACCGATCACTTTCGACCATCGCGATTACTTAGCAAGTATCCGACATGCAGGATGGGCTGCCCTGGTATTAGACCCAGTAATTGGCGGATATCACTTCACAAGAGTCTTGATGGACGGCGGCAGTAGCCTAAACCTAATATATCAGGATACAATCCGCGGGATGGGGTTAGACCCAACACAAATTCGCCATAGCAATACTACCTTTAAAGGAGTAACGCCAGGCCCAGGGGCTCGTTGTACGGGCTCCCTCCTACTACAAGTTATATTCGGCTCCCCCGATAACTTCCGTCGCGAGCATTTAACTTTCCACATCGCTCCGTTTCAAAGTGGCTATCAAGCACTGCTCGGACGCGAAGCTTTCGCTCGCTTTAATGCAATACCACACTACGCCTTCCTCATACTCAAGATGCCCGGTCCACATGGCATCATTACAGTGCACGGAAATATCAAGCGATCTCTACGCGCCGAAGAGAGTGAGGCTGCCTTGGCAGCCGCACACTAAAGGCGCCCAGACAAGCGAAAGCATCCAATAGGTCGTCAAGACCTCAGATACAACTAATCGAGTCCGGCGCCGCTACTTATACCGAATAAATGGTCACACCCCTATTTGTTAATACAAGGGGCTCAACACGCGCAGACGAGTGGCAATTTCTTCTCATCTTGAATTATACATGGTTTCTTTAACGAACTATCTTTTTGTACGACAACTTTTTCACCTAAATTCCTCTCTTTTACAGACGATCGTCGTGCCACACCCATCCAGGATACGGCACAACGGAGACACAGGCGCAGACGTGCAGCAGGGACCCGCTCCAAGGATTCTTTTTAGATTAAGACCCTGCGTAAACCTTTTTTACTGTCTTTTGTTGATACATATCCACCGTTGAGAAGGATGCTGACGTCCTGGCATGTGGCCACGCCAGAACAATGCACGTACCTGGACCAAAGGGGCTTCTTACAAAGGCCATTATTTAGGCCCGGTTTATACCATAAAGACCGAATACCTTAAGGAGTGTTCGGCGTCGCGAGTTTGGCCCTATATGCATCAGCTCCGAATCATTGTCTTTGGTCAAATGTTGGGTTTGCCCGGCTCCTGTGTTTTGGTGCCTTACGTTCCACTTTACCGGCTAAGGTAGCACCAGGAGAACTACTGCGATTGTGCCCTGGTTCATCCGGACGAGCACCTCAGTAGAGAAAGCCGAAAACTGACTGTCATGATATAGCATGAGACTGGTCAACCACTCGATGACCTGTTGGAATGTGAGAATTCCTCCGCCTTAACGAAGGGCCGTTTTCCAGCCAGGCATGTATGCACCCCGGGATCGGGAAAGTGCGGAGCCACCAGGGGCTATTTAGTAGCCCCACTGTCAAACTCATATGGCTAAGTGAAAGTGCTAAAGCATTATAGTTCGGTTTCCTCGCTCGCTCCGCTATCACCTCCTTAATAGGACCAAGACGTTGGGTTAAGTGTGAACACGTGTTTTTGCGAGCACCTCCGCATTATATGTGTGAGGGTTGAAGCCGACGGCTGCAATCTTTCAGGTTATACACATGTATACATAAACGGCCACCCAGGAGGCATCATATTACTTTCAGGCAAAGGTATAAAAATAGCCTTATAAAAATTTATAAAAGCATTTCGCTTACAATGAGATTACATATCACTCAAACATAATATTTTTTTAGCACTGGGTCTCTATCAAACGAGCACCCTCAAGAACTTCTTCAAAGTAGTGCTCAGCAGCCCTTCGACCTATGGCCGAATCTCGCGCTACAATAGTGGTAGCATCCATCTCCGCCCAGTATGCTTTAACACGGGCAAAGGCCATCCTGCGCCCTCTATGCACGCCGACCTCTTCATCGCATTAATGTGCGGCACCACGTCAAGGAACTGCTGCACCAAGCTGAAATAGTTGTTCAGTTTTGACCTTTCCGGCCATAGCTGATCCACAACAGACCTCATGGAGAGTCCGGACAACCTATTTAGTTCGGCCCATTCGGCTAATTGGTCAGTCAATGAAAGCGGACGCTCGGGAGAATGGAATTATCTCCAAAACAGCTGGTCTACTTCACGGTCTGTCTGACCCTGGAAATACTTGGCCGCATCGGTAGCGCTCGTCGCCAAATCCATATATACATCCTCCGAACTCCACAGCCGATCCAGAGGGGCATACCGTGGATCTCCGAACTTCCTCCGCAACATAAAGGATTTCCCAGCTACAATATCCCCGGCTTCACACAGCTCCTCCTTCTTTGCCCTCATAGCAGAGCGGAGGTCCTTTTTCGTCGCAGCAGCCTTCTCAAGGTCCGATGCCTTCACTTGGTTTTCCTTTTCAAGAACCCGGCAACGGTCGGTGGCGGCTTTTAATTCTATGGCCATCTTAGCCATCTTGTCTCGGCTCTCGCCATGCGCGGCCTTCTCGGCTTGCAACTCTTCGGCCGCCTTCAAAGCAGCCACATTACCCAACCTCGCTTGTTCCTTGGCTCGGGCAAGTTCTGCCTGCAAGGCTTCAACAGTGGCAGCTCCATCTGTAGTCACAACATATTAAAGATACTGGCATCATGCTGCTCTTCCTATGTGGCGTTTACCAGATAATGACACTTACCCTGTGCCTCGTCAAGCCTTTTGTTAACAAGCTCGATGTCGGCGTCTGCCGCATCCAACTGCCGTTCTAAATGGGCAAACTCGCTAGTCCGGCTAGCCACCGGAGCTTCCATCACCTGCACATAGAGGCAATATGGTTATTACCTGTTAATATGATCCTCTATTCGTCGTTGTTTCCGACGACAACCAGAGTCTCAGGGGCGACTATCTACACAGGGCACACCTAGCATGTGCAGGACTATCATACATTCTTTTACGTACCTCAAAGCCTGTCAGTAGACTGATAAAAGCTTCATGCAATCCGCTTTCGGCGGACGATATTCTCTCCATCACCGTATTCATCAGCACATGGTGTTCATCTGAGATGGCCGCTCGCCCCACCAACTCCCTCAGAACATCCGATCCCACACTAGACGGTGCCGGACTCTTTTGTCTGCTCTCTTCGTGAGCCGGACACTGAGAGCTTTAGGGGTCAATGGGATTATCTTCTGGCCTCACCGGACTCGGTGAGGCCCTCCGCGACGACACTTCAGGGTCGCTCGCTTCCGGAGCGGAGGAGTCCGGAGGAGGCGTTTCGCTCTCCATCATCTCTGCAAGAAGATCCCCCGAAGACGAGCTCATTTGAGAGGGGCTAAGGCCCAAACTGCAAAGACATATGCGGTGGTTATTTTCTCAGAAGAAAAAGATGGCATATCTGTACTATTAAAGTATTTCGGGTCACTTACGACTCGCTGGAGAATTGATCCCCCCACGGACTTTGTGCGGTAACGGCACCCCCAAGGTAGGACCCTCTGTGGGAGACTTCTTCTCCCATTTGGAAGCTTCAGCTTCCGAATCCCCGGGCACAGTCCTTTTCCTCTTCTGGTCATCTTCCTTCATGGAGACGCTCGCTCCCTCGGTTAGAATGGGCAGCGTTGGGGGCCCGCGTCCGCTTGTATTATCCTCCACAGTATCTTCCTCCAAGGGCTTCGGGAAGGTTCGGTCTGGAGCATCTTTTCCAATACTGGATTTTCCAAACCCTCAGGGAGGGGGGCCGAACACCGAATCAACTTTGCCTTTGTTAGCCAGTCCTGGTCAAAAAGCGAACCCTCGGAAATAACTTCGTAACAAAGGAGAGATAGTATGTTCGGCCGAAAGATGCCTTACCTATTCGGCGGCGCGGTTACTACTCAGGCCCACGTCCTCGATGATTTCCGGACACTCCACCTGAGGTCCAAAGAATGACTTGTACATCTCCTTGTGCGTCAGGCCAAGAAAATTTTGAATGACACGTGGTCCCTCGGGATTGAACTCCCATAGGCGAAGAGGCCGGCGTTTGCAAGGCTGGACTTGACGCACCAACATAACTTGTATTACCGCAACCAAACTGAAATCTCCATTGAAGAGATCTCGAATGCGGCTTTGCAGTATAGGCACGTCCTTGGCTGGACCCCAGTTCAGACCTCTGCTGATCCATGACATCAGTTGTGGTAGAGGGCTCGAGCGGAAAACAGGGGCGGCTGCCCACTTGGCACTTCTAGGAGCCGTGATGTAGAACCACTCCTGTTGCCACAATTCAGACACCTCTGGGATGGAAACTTTGGGCCACGGAGCTCCCGTCATCTTGCGTATTGAGGCACCTCCACACGCTGCATGTTGCCCCTCAATCATCTTCGGCTTTACTTCAAAGGTCTTGAGCCATAGGCCAAAGTGAGAGGTAACCCGGAGGAAGGCCTCGCATACGACAATGAATGTTGTGATATGAAGAAAGGAGTCCGGAGCTAGATCATGGAAGTCTAGCCCGTAATAAAACATCAAACCCCTGACGAAAGGATCCAGAGCAAGGCCTAGACCTCGGAGGAAGTGGGAAATGAACACGACGTTTTCGTTGGGTTCGGGGGTGGGGACGGCCTGCCCTCGGGGAGGCAGCCGATGCAAGATCTCGGCGGTCAGATATTTGGCCTCCCTCAACATTTTGATGTCTTCCTCCGTCACCCATAGGCCTTGAAGGCTAGATCCGGACATGACTGAAGGTTCGGAGCACCTGACCTGAACTTTGGGCGTTTGAGCTTGAGGTGGGGGAAGGATTCAATTGCGCACGAGAGGGAAAAATAAAAGCCTTGTCCCTTTATAAAGAGGGTGAATATCAAGCGTCCTCTCGGTGTCCGTTTGGACTTGCCTATAATCTAGGAGTCCTAGAAGCGGCTGGGTTACCCACGCCCGTATTGATGAGAATCCAGGAATAAGGGGACACGATCTCTACTTTAACAAGACGTGCCAAGGAAACCGCCTCGCATGACGCGCTGAGGTGGGATAATAAAACGACTCGGATAAAGGCTTGGCCCTGGTGTGTCACACTACGGAATACGTCAGCAGATTAGATTTGTGTAAATATTATTCTCTCTATGGCAATATGTGGAAACTTATTTTGCAGAGCCGAACACTATCTTTGTGTTCAAAATCTTCTATGAAGTACTTGGAGGATGAACCCGCCTTGCAATGCCGAAGACAATCTGCGCGCCGGACTCATCGTCATTGAAGCCTGGTTCAGGGGCTACTAAGGGAGTCCTGGATTAGGGGGTGTTCGGATAGCCGGACTATACCTTCGGCCGGACTCCTGGACTATGAAGATACAAGATTGAAGACTTCGTCCCGTGTCCGGAAGGGACTTTCCTTGGCGTGGAAGGCAAGCTTGGCGATACGGATATGTAGATCTCCTACCATTGTAGCCGACTTTGTGTGACCCTAACCCTCTCCGGTGTCTATATAAACCGGAGAGTTTTAGTCCGTAGGACAACATACACAACAACAATCATACCATAGGCTAGCTTCTAGGGTTTAGCCTCTCCGATCTCATGGTAGATCTACTCTTGTACTACCCATATCATCAATATTAATCAAGCAGGATGTAGGGTTTTACCTCCATCGAGAGGGCCCGAACCTGGGTAAAACTTTGTGTCCCTTGCCTCATGTTACCATCCGGCCTAGACGCACAGTTCGGGACCCCCTACCCGAGATCCGCCGGTTCTGACACCGACACAGACCATCCATCTCGTCCCCTTGGCAACCCATGTTGATCTTTGTTATCAGAAAAGGGCAATGCCATTAAACCCAGTCTTCCACTGTTATCTTGCCCTGTCATTTCATTCTTTGGACGGGTATGATTCCCTTCGTACGCTTGATGATGAGGTAGTCATGACCTTGTGTCTCGCTACTTGATCCCCAAGTCCGTCCTCGCCATCTGGTTGCGACCGGTGTTCAACCAGCACTTGGTGTAGCCTTGGTTACGCCAACTCCTTCCACACGTAAATTCACTTTCGTGCACACCGCCACAGCATGTCAGACCGTAGTCCCAAAATTTCCGCGAGATTTGTGTGCTTAGGTGTGCATGCATATTATTGTTGTGAGTAGCAGTAATATGTAATGTTGCTTGATTATTTATTTATTTTGTATGCTTTGTGTGTTGTTGTTTTCGTCGTTTCTTTTGCTTCTTTCTTTGGGCCTTCGGTGCTGCCATATTTTCCCCTCATTAAAGTTGCCTATCAACCGACGTTGGACCCAAAGAGTCAGCAAGGGATGCATATAGTTGGAAACTCAGCTAAACAGAATGAAATTCTCACCCGACCGCAGTGAAATGAGAAATATCTAATTATGATGATGACAATCAAGTTTGCATTAATTTTCACTCCTCACAACAGTATGGATAATCAAGTCCACCCCAAGTGTGCACCCTTCATAGCAGAAATAATCAAATCAGCGGGAAGATAAATTGTATGCAAGATCGATGGTATATTCTCAGTCAAAAGAAAGGAGGATAGTTCAGCAAACCCCTTTTCACACAAGTAATCCACAACAGAAATATTAAGATGGCGTGTGTATATGGTAACCGGTCCGCATATCACAATGAGAAGCTTCTGGCATAAGCAACCCAGTCTTTCCTTGCAAGTTACTAGAGAAGCTTCCAATGCAAGATTCCTCTATCTTCCACAGTATGACCTCCCGTGCAAGGTACTTTGTCTTCTGCAGTAAGCGACCACAAAAAAAAGCTTCCGGTATAGGGTATCGAGTTCCCCCCTAGCAAGTATTTAAGGGGGGAAGCTTCTGAAGCACGATATCTAGTCTTCCTCAGCAAGATACTCTCGATGGTCTCCAACATAAGCCATTCAATCTTCCTTAGTACGACATTGGTGCAAGATATCAAATTATGAATTGACAGCTTATGGTAGTACATCCCAAGAATCAGATTTGCAAATAGTTTGGTCAGAAGCAAGAATCAGTCAGAACACAAGTCTGCCTCAGGAATTAGATTCTCATATATAGGTGAAGGAAGCCAGATATACACCACAGTCTGACAAAGGATTATGAAGAATGATAAAAACAGTGAGCTCAGTACAAGTACCTGTGAACCTGGAATATGATCCTGATAAGCCCTTGTCTTCTCTTCTTCAGTGACGGCACCACGCCTATGTTCTGAGCTATTTTTGGCCGACCGGGGTGGAAGCCGACTTTATATTTCTCTATTCAACAACTGTCATGAGTTCTGTGATGCTTTCCGGCCGTCTCATACAACTGTTGAGTTTATTTTTGTGACAGCGGCCCTTTGCTCTGAGCTGCTTTTAGGTTGTATTAGGGAACTTCCACTTTCTTCTTATCAACACGGTCTCATGCTCTGAGCTGATTTTCGGCCGTCTTGAGCAGTGGTTGAGCTATTTCAGTGATGTCCCAGATCTGAGTTGTAAAGACCGTTCTGGTGGCTACTGATCCTTTTCCTACGGTTAAAACTTGAGAGGTGATGAACCTGCAATTTGAATGATGTTATCATGATAGTAGATGAGGATAAAAGTATGTCTGTCGAAATATTTTCCCTGACAGTACCTATGGTCACACGAAGAAGCAATATGACCAAGCTCTTTCAGCAAGGATCCAGGCAAAGAAAACAGTAATGAAGGAGGAAGACTGATAATTGTTGCATGGTCCACCTGGTGCAGATACCCCGGGCAGTCTGAGTCATTATTGATCACCATGAATATTCATCAAGGGGGTCTACTCAATTTTGGTAAAGACCCCATATCAAGGAAAGACCCGCTCAGTTAGCAGTATGTGCTAAAATTTGTCGGCATCGAATATCTAGGTCTGTCAAGTCGGACCAAAGGTCAATTCAATAGTTGACCTTAGTGACTATGGTAAAGCCTCACACCGCCTACTCTCCCCTGGATATGCCGGCAGAATAAATAATCATGATGATGAATAACAGTCTTGAGGCATGTGTCTTCACTTACGTGAAACATCAAGAGGTAGTCTGTCATAAACAAGATTCTCCTGCCAGAACCCCCGTCCGTCAAGTCTGTGGGTATTATCATATAAGGTCACACCCCTTATGCTGGCCCATCAGGCGACAATGAAATATTTGGTACGGATCTGACACTCAAGACAGTGGAGTCGGTCAAGATGATTCAAAAATTCCTGCGGTAAGTCAGGATCTGTCAAATAAATGGTTATGCGCCAACTTGCTGTTTGGAACCCGAAGTACCTGCACTTAGCAGAGAAACCCAATGCAAGGAGTAATAGTTTGGGTGTTCCTCAGGAAAATCTGATCACCAATTCATGGGAGCTTGTCAGTACAACCACAACAATCGGGAATCACTCTCGGATTTGTGAGATGGGCATATATTCCAGTCATGATAACAAATCACACTCAGATAAGTTAGAAGATATGAAAATAATTGGAGCTAGTATAAGCATGGAAATGTGAGGTAAGATCTGTCAGGATATGGTGAAGCAAACCACCCCAGAGCTAGTCAGGTAAGTCAGATGAAGAATTTAATGGGAACAATCAATAAAGGAAAAAGGATACCCGAGTTGGAAACGGTCTCCTTAAGTCAGTATATGCATACCTCTTCCCCGAGCAATCAA
>NC_041386.1:449099775-449172898 GCF_002162155.2 Triticum dicoccoides
CTTTTTCTTTTGATTTTCCTAGGTTTTTGCTTGAGTTTTCTTTTTCTATGGTTGTGTGGTCTGGAAACTGAAGAAGATGACCTCTTCTTTCTTTCTAGAGTGGCTTGTCATCCCCATCTCCCTCCCAAGGCCTTGCAATTTCCATCTTGGACCAATCCCAATATTCCTTTCATTGGGAATATTCCTTTTTCTATTAAAGGAATAACCCAATTTGCCCTAAGTTGAAGCAACCTATATTTTTATCACTCCTAAAATTCCCAAATAATTCTCATAAATAGTTTGGGTCATATCTTCCTCAAATATGGCAAAATATTTCATTGCCATGTTCTCCATCATGCTTAAATAATTCATTTCCTATTCTGTCCTAAATGGCACATTGTGAAGCAAGTGCTATTTATATTTTCCCATTTGACCCCAAACTTTGTGGACATCTTTTCATGTCCATATAATTGACCTGTGCCAAAATTAAACTTTATTTTCCTAGCCAGTATTCCTTAGTGATTTTTCAAAGTTCATGTCTGAGGGAAGCTTTTGTGAAGGAAGTGTTAGCTAGGGTTATCCAAATAAGTTGACATTTTGCACACTCCTGAATGAGATCATATAAATGCCCTCCTCCAATTTGCAGCCCTATCCAATCATCTATGTGAGCACAGGACCAAATCTTTGATTCTGTCCAAATTTTTAGTTAGTGAAGCAAGTATATTTTATCTTGCTCCATTATTGATGAAACTTTTTCAGGGACTCCTCCTACCTATATAACCTATCTCCACAAAATATGGGCTCATTTCATCTAGCCATATTTCCTCAAGAACTTTCCTAAGTTTCTGTCCAGAGAAGTGCTATATGAAGGAACTACCATTTTGGCTTGGCCAAATGGCATGAAATTTTTATGGCACTCTCATATGACCAAATAATTCTTCCATGTTCATTTTCAGCTCAATCCATCACTCTGTGTGAGTGCTTCTTCCTGATCTTATTTCTGGATAAATTTATGCAGTTGTTAAGCAACTGTAATAATCCTTGAGCCAAACCCCTCCATAATTACCAGGACTATAGTCCTTCCTAACCTAAATCTACAAGACAACCCGTTTGCCTCTAATCTCACCTTAGTTGATCATTGTTTCATGATCAAGTTTACTGCAGTAAACTTCAGAGCTCACTTACCATTTAACCACAACGTATTTAACCGAGCTACCACCTCATTTGCAACCTACCCAGGAAGTACTAAACCCCAGACACCATTTGGGCGACAGTGTGGCATTGTGTGCACCGGTGCACGCAGTGACCACCGCTTTGGCACACACTGGCCGCGCCCAAAACATCTTCTTGCTCGGTCCCCCTTCTCTGCTTGGCGCCTCAGTGAGCACGGGCCTGTCTATCGTGTTCCCCACGTCGTTGCCGTCCTCCTGAAGCCTTTTCCCCCTCCGTCCGCTTCTCCGTCGGTGCTCGTCGCCGCGCGCCCACGAGCGAGTTGTAGCCGACAAGGCTTTAATGTCGTTCAACCGCTTCTCCTATGTGCCCCTCGGCCCCTCCTACCCTGTGCACCTCTGTAGCTCGTTCGCACCTCCCTTGTCGTGATCCCACGCCGTCCCGTGATCGCTGCCGTCTCCAGAGCATGGCCAGACGCGAGCGGCGGCACCCGAGCCACGACCACGCGTCCGCGGCCTCCCCTCGTCGCCCCGGCAATATATAGGCCTATCCCGAGCCACTCCGAGCTCATGAGCCTCCTCACCGCACTCCTCTAGGCTCTCCCCACCTCTAGCCCGACTTCCAGAAGCTCTTCTTGCCGCTCATCACCACCATGGGCGCCTCTGGTCTCCGCCTAAATTCAGGCAACGTCGAGCCCCTACCTCTCCCCTAACACCACCCTTCAACTCACTTAGCTCCGGCGAGTTCCCCCATCCACTTACCTCGCTGCGGGAGCAACCTCAGCGCCGAACCCATCGGTGGCCGAACCTGCCATCCGCCACGTTCAACACCCGGTTCCGTCCAATGCTCTCCGGCGAGCGTGACTCCTCCAGTCAGGTGCGCCACTCCGCGCCGTTCATCTCGGTGGTCGGAGCTCTGCCTGAGGTGGACCGAGCCACCAGGACAGGCGCCGGCATCCCCTCCCTCTGTTCTGTGCCCGGCCTCGCCTTTTTGTCGCGCCGTCGCGAGGAGGACGATGGAGGCGGGAGGAGAGAGAAGAGATGCCGTGGCCCCCCACCCGTCAGCGACCCAGAGGCCGGCCCCTCACTCTGCTGACGTGGAGTAAGTGGACACGTATTCCTTTGAATATGTTTTTCTTTTAGGAAAGCGTACTTTCATCTTCTTCGGGTTAAAATGCGTTTCCTCAGTTCTGAAAGCGCATTCGCTGAAATACGTTTTCTGTTTTGTCCTCCAGAGGCCTGTTTGTAGAAATCTTTTTATAGATTGGTCCCTGAACTTCGCTGGGCTATAACTTTTTGCTCGAGACTCCGATTAAGGTGAATCCAACGCCCACATCTTTGTCTCGTCGAGCCCATTCTGTTGGAATCATTTTCATTATGGTTTGACACTATGAAAATGACCTTTTTCCCTTGCCCCAAATCAGCCCCTTCGAGAGAGAACCTTTTCCGGCGAGTCTTTCCGCGGCTTCACCGCACTGCTCCCCGGAGCATTCTTCATCCCCAGGAAAGCCACAATACCCACTTGCATGATAGTCATGCAGTAGCCATGGTTTTCAACTTGGATATTTAATAAAGTTTTGCTTGTTTAAAATATGGTTATCGTTGTTTCGGTAATGCTTCTGGGTTAGTGCTTACTTTCTTGCTATGTTGTTATGCACCTGGTTATCATGCCCTGCTAGTTGTTGGTATTCCTTTCATATGCTTATGCTTGCTAGTAGTACATGTTGATGTTGGTAATGGTCTTCGGTGCATGACTGACGTCTGTCTCGAGTACTGTTGTTATGCATGTTCCATTGCATCCAGTTGGATTAAATGCTTACATGATGGTATTGTTGATATGTTCTTGCATGATATTTATTGTTGATGCTAGTGGTCATGCTATGTTTCTGAAAGTATGTACTTGTGATGTTCATGCTAGTCAGTATGCCATGCTCAGTTGGATATGATTCATTGTAGATATGGTGGATAGTTATGTTGTACCCTCATGATTATGTTGATATCATGCTCATGCATTGTAATTGCATCATGTTATTTTATCATGGCTCAGCATATTGCATTCAAGTTTAACCGGATTAAATTGAACTTGAACAACTGTTGGCTGAGTCATGGTGCCACCATATCGAGCTGACCAGTGCAACCACGCTTACCTTTATGGGAAGGTCCTAACAGGGTCTATTGTCGTGCCTCTTGCTGGTGCCTCCAACGAGGGAAGGTTATGGGTGTGTGGTACCCTTGCCCGGTAAGCAGACATAACCTTGTGTGCTCGTTGTTGTTATATCCGGATTGTCCCGATTTGGGACCGTTTTGCCACGATGGTGGCCGTTTTGCCACGATGGTGGCCGTTGGTGCCTTTGGTAGGCACGGGGCCACGCATGACCTAGCCCAGAGGGGAGTTGGTCGGAGTGGCCGGGAGAGTGTCATGGCAATAGGACGGTTTTGTCGGAACACCGTTGGTCCACCCGAATGGGAGTGCGAGGTTATGGGTTCCGTGGTGTCGGTACAGTGTACTAACCTCTGCAGAGTGTATATTAAATCTATCGATGGCCGTGCACGCGGATAAGGGCCCAGTTCGTGTTGGTCACACCATGAGTCAATAGTATTAATAATAATGTGTTTAATAACAACCTCGGTTCGTTGATGAGATCAGTTGGTTGTGATCGCCAGAAAGATCACCGTTTGAGACCAAGTGTCGGTCATGGTTGTGATCGCCGGAAAGATCACCTTTTGAGACCAAGTGTTGGTCATGGTTGTGATCGCCGGAAAGATCACCGTTTGGTTATGAGGTAACCCGTTGAGCCCAGAGTGGTTCCGTTTGTGATCCGTGAATGATCATAGTGGTATCAAGGATAACGAGTTGTTGGATATTCATGATGTTGTGCGAGAATCGTGGGTAAAGATCAAGCTCCTTGTGGTCATTTAATGATTACTATGGTATTGTTTATACCAAGCTTGATTTGATCCTGAGATGATCGTGTGATGTCCGAGGTTGGTATGTGATGCGTGTGATGGTTACGAGGTAACCCAAGCAGAATAAATGGTGCATATAGTGTCATCATGCTGCATGCTAGTATTGTCAGATTTATATGTTCATGCCATGCTCATATTGTTCTAGCGGTATCATGTTCAAGTTGGTCATGCCATGTTATTCTAATGATCTCATGATGATTCCTGCTTAACCTGTAATTGCCATGTTGTTGTTTGTCTTGAATGCTTCTAGTTATTGTGAGCTTGCAAGTACATTCAATGTATCGACCTGGCGTGTCATGCCAGTTTGCAGGTCGTGCCGGGATTGCTTGCTTGTTTGGTGTTGTTCCTGTGTCCCCGAGCTAGGATAAACGTTCCAGCCAGAGTCCCTGTGGATTGGAGTCCATCATCGTCGTTCGTTGTTCCGCTGCTAGTAGTTGTTCCGCTGCCTCGAGTTGTTATGCTGCTTGTACAAAGCAAGCGTGGTTGGCGTTGTGTCGTCGTGCCGATGTTATTCATTGTAATATTGGAACCCTTGTATTCCTATTTGTGTTATAATAGAGAGCTAGTTTGTTCTATACTAAGCAGTGTCGTATTCCAGAAGACTTCACCTCGATCTCTGGGCCGGAATATGGGGCGTTCCGGTTTTCTCTGAGCCGAGGTGCCACATGTAGGAGTTTGTCCAGGCTTGTCTTTGCTAGCAAAAGGATTGGGCCACCTTGCTGCACCTTAGTTACTTTATTTACTTGTCACCTGTTATGATTTATCTTATCACAAAACTATCTGTTACCGATAATTTTAGTGCTTGCAGAGAATACCTTGCTGAAAACCACTTGTCATTTCCTTCTGCTCCTCGTTGGGTTCGACACACTTACTTAAGGAAAGGACTATGATAGATCCCCTATACTTGTGGGTCATCAGGAAACTTCCTTCCCAGAGGGGGAAATCTTCGTCATCATCATCACCAACAACTCTCCCATCTTGGGGAGGGCAATCCTCATCAACATCTTCAACAACACCATCTCCTCTCAAACCCTAGTTCATCTCTTGTGTTCAATCTTTGTACTGGAACTATAGATTGGTACTTGTGGGTGATTAGTAGTGTTGATTACATCTTGTAATTGATTACTCTATGGTTTATTTGGTGGATGATTATATGTTCAGATCCAATATGCTATTTAATACCCCTCTCATCATGAGCATGATTATCATTTGTGAGTAGTTACTTTTGTTCTTGAGGTCACGGAAGAAATCTTGTTGCAAGTAATCATGTGAATTTTATATGTGTTCGATATTTTGATGGTATGTATGTTGTGATTCTCTTAGTGGTGTCATGTGAACGTCGACTATGTGACACTTCACCATATTTGGGCCTAAGGGAATGCATTGTGGATTAGTTATTAGATGATGGGTTGCGAGAGTGATAGAAGCTTAAACCCTAGTTTATGCGCTATTCAGTAAGGGACCGATTGGATCCAAAAGTTTAATGCTATGGTTAGAATTTATTCTTAATACTTTTCTCGTAGTTGCAGATGCTTGCGAGGGGGTTAATCATAAGTAGGATGTTGTTCAAGTAAGAACATCACCTAAGCACCGATCCACCCACATATCAAATTATCAAAGTAGCGAACACAAATCAAACCAACATGATGAAAGTGACTAGATGAAATTCCCGTGTACCCTCAAGAATGCTTTGCTTATCATAAGAGACCATTTTGGCTTGTCCTTTGTCTCAAAAGGATTGGGTTACCTTGCTGCACTTTTGTTACTATTATCATTACTTGCTCGTTACAAATTATCTTGCTATTAAACTACTCGTTACTTATAATTTCAGTGCTTGCAGATATTACCTTGCTGAAAACCGCTTGTCATTTCCTTCCGCTCCTCGTTGGGTTCGACACTCTTACTTATCGAAAGGACTATGATTGATACCCTATACTTGTGGGTCATCAAGGCTCTTTTCTGGTGCCGTTGCCGAGGAGTGAAGCGCTCTTGGTAAGTGGAAATTGGTAAGGAAAAATTATTACTACATGCTGAAATTTATTGCCACTTGTTACTATGGAAAACAATCCTTTGAGGGGTTTGTTCGGGGTATCTTCACCTCGATCGGAACCACAATTAGTTACCCCTCAACCTACTGCACCTACTGAAAATATTGAATATGAAATTCCTTCAGGTATGATAGAACAACTGCTAGCTAATCCTTATGCAGGAGATGGAACCGAACATCTTGATATGCACTTGATATATGTGGAACAAATTTGTGGATTGTTTAAGCTTGCAGGTTTACCCGAAGATGAAGTTAAGAAGAGAGTTTTCCCTTTATCTTTGAAGGGAAAAACATTGTCTTGGTATAGGCTATGCGATGATATTGGATCTTGGAATTGGAATCGATTGAAATTGAAGTTTCACCAAAAAATTATCCTATGCATCTAGTTCATCATGATCGGAATTATAAATATAATTTTTGGCCTCGTGAAGAAGAAAGTATCACTCTAGCTTGGGGGAGGCTTAAGTCAATGTTATATTCATGCCCAATTCATGAGCTCTCGAAGAAAATTATCATTCAGAATTTTTATGCTCGGCTTTCTCATGATGATCGATCCATGCTTGATACTTCTTGTACTGGTTCCTTTATGAAGAAGACTTTTGAATTCCGGTGGGATCTTTTGGAAAGAATTAAACGCAACTCTGAAGATTGGGAACTCGAGGAAGGTAAAGAGTCAGGTATTACGCTTAAGTTTGATTGTGTTAAATCTTTTATGAATACTGATGCTTTTCAAAAGTTTAGCACTAAATATGGACTTGACTCTGAAATAGTAGCCTCTTTCTGTGAATCTTTTGCTACTCATGTTGATCTCCCTAAGGAGAAATGGTTTAAATATCACCCACATATTAAAGAAGAAATTAAAGAACCGATAGTAGCTAAAGATCAAACTATTATCTATAATGTTGATCCAGTTGTTCCTACTACTTATATTTAAAAACCCACCTTTCCCTGTTAGGATAAAGGAACATGCTAAAGTTTCAACTGTGGTCAATAAAAGTTATATTAGAACACATAAACCAGCTGAACAAATCAAGGTAGAACCTAGTGTTGCTATGGTTAAGGATCTCCCGGTTGAAAATACAGATGGGCATGTTATTTACTTCTGTGATGAAGCTGCTAGAATTGCCAAACCCGATGAAAAAGATAAACATAGACCTGTTGTTGTCATGCCTGTTGTCTCAGTTAAGATAGGAGATCACTATTATCATGGTTTATGTGACATAGGTGCTAGTGTGAGTGCTATTCCTTTTACCTTATATCAAGAAATTATGAATGACATAACACCCGCTGAAATAGAAGACATATATGTTACTATTAAACTTGCTAATAGAGATACCATCACACCACTTGGGATTGTTAGAGATGTTGAAGTCTTGTGTGGGAAAATAAAATACCCTACTGATTTTCTTGTTCTTGGTTCCCCACAAGATGACTTTTTTCCCATTATCTTTGGTAGACCTTTGTTGAACACTATTAATGATAAAATAGATTGTGATAAACAAACTATCGGTGTTAGCTTTGGTGATGAGTGTCATGAATTTAATTTTTCCAAGTTTAGTAGAAAACCTCATAAAAATAATTCCCTTGTAAGGATGAAATTATTGGTCTTGCTTCTATTGTTGTATCTCCTACTGATCCTTTAGAAGAATATTTGCTAGACCATGAAAATGATATGCATATGCATGAAAGAAATGAAATAGATAAGATTTTTTTTGAAAATCGTCCTCTCCTTAAACACAATTTGCCTATTGAAACTCTAGGAGGTCCTCCTCCACCTAAGGGTGATCCTGTGTTTGAATTAAAACAATTGCCTGACACTTTGAAATATGCTTATCTTGATGAGAAAAAGATTTATCCTGTTATTATTAGTGCTAACCTTTCGGAACATGAAGAAGAAAGATTATTGGAAGATCTAAGGAAGCATGAAGCTACCATTGGATATACTCTTGATGATCTTAAGGGCATGAGTCCCACTCTATGTCAGCACAATTAATATGGAACCTGATGCTAAACCTGTTGATCGCCAACATTGGTTTAATCTGAAGATGAAAGAAGTGGTAAGAACGGAAATATTAAAACTTCTGGAAGCATGTATAATCTATCCTATAGCTGGTAGTAGATGGGTAAGTCATGTTCATTGTGTCCCCAAGAAAGGAGGTACTACTATTGTTCCTAATGATAAGAATGAACTTATTCCAAAAATAATTGTTACAGGCTATAGAATGGTGGTTGATTTTAGAAAATTAAACAAAGCAACTAGAAAAGATCATTACCCTTTGCCTTTTATTGATCAAATGCTAGAAAGATTATCTAAGCACATACATTGTTGCTTCCTTGATGGATATTCTGGTTTTTCACAAATACCTATTTCTCAACATGATCAAGGAAAGACCACTTATACTTGTCCTTTTGGAACTTATGCTTATAGACATATGCCTTTTGGTTTATGCAATGCACCTGCTACCTTTCAAAGATGTATGACTGCTATATTCTCTGACTTTTGTGAAAAGATTGTTGAGATTTTCATGGATGACTTTTCTGTTTATGGGAAGTTTTTTGATGATTGTTTAAGCAATCTTGATCGAGTTTTATAGAGATGTGAGCAAACAAATCTTGTCTTGAATTGGGAGAAGTGCCACTTTATGGTTAATGAAGGTATTTTTTTGGGCCATAAAATTTCTGAAAGAGGTATTGAGGTGGACAAAGCTAAGGTTGATGCAATTGGGAAAATACCATGTCCTAAAGATATCAAAGGTATTCATAGTTTCCTCGGTCATGCTAGTTTCTATAGGAGGTTTATTAAAGACTTTTATAAAATTTCTAGGCCTCTTACAAATCTTTTGCAAAAGGATATTCCATTTGTTTTTGATGATGATTGTTTACAAGCCTTTGAAACACTCAAGAAAGCCTTAATTTCTGCACCTATTGTTCAACCACCTGATTGGAACTTGCCTTTTGAAATTATGTGTGATGCTAGTGATTATGCTGTTAGTGCTGTTCTAGGACAGAGAGTTGATAAGCAACTGAATGTTATTCATTATGCTAGTAAAACTCTAGACAGTGCTCAACGAAATTATGCTACTACTGAAAAAGAATTCTTAGCAGTGGTGTTTTCCTGTGATAAATTCATCTTACATTGTTGATTCTAATGTTATTGTTCACACCGACCATGCTGCTATAAAATATCTTATGGAAAAGAAATATGCTAAACCTAGACTCATTAGGTGGGTTCTCTTGCTACAAGATTTTGATTTGCATATCACTGATAGAAAAGGAGCGGAGAACCCCGTAGCTGATAACTTGTCCAGGCTTGAAAATAATCTTGATGACCCACAACCTATTAATGGTATTTTTCCTGATGAGCAATTAGCTGCAATAATTTTTTCTATAATACACCTTGGTATGCTGACTATGCTAATTACATTGTTGCTAAATACATACCATCTAGCTTTACATACCAACAAAAGAGAAAATTCTTCTATGATTTAAGACACTACTTTTGGGATGACTCACATATTTACAAAGAATGAGTAGATGGTATTATTAGACGTTGTGTACCTCAGCATGGGCGGGCACAAATACTATGGAAATGTCACTCCGAAGCTTATGGAGGACATCATGCGGGAGACAGAACTGCTCACAAGGTATTGCAATCTGGATTTTACTGGCCTACTCTCTTCAAGGATGCTCGTAAGTTTATCTCATCTTGTGATGAATGCCAAATAATAGATAATATCGGTAAGTGCCAAGAAATGCCTATGAAGTATTCACTTGTTGTTGAACCATTTGATGTTTGGTGTTTTGATTACATGGGACCTTTGCCTTCCTCTAATGGGTATACTCATATTTTGGTTGCTGTTGATTATGTTACTAAGTGGGTAGAAGCTATTCCGGCTAGTAGTGCTGATCACAACACCTCTATTAAAATGCTTAAGGAAGTTATTTTCCCAAGGTTTGGAGTCCCTAGATATTTAATGACTAATGGTGGTTCACACTTTATTCATGGTGCTTTCCGTAAAATGCTTGCCAAATATGATGTTAACCATAGAATTGCATCACCCTATCATCCTTAGTCTAGTGGTCAAGTTGAACTTAGCAATAGAGAAATAAAATTAATTTTACAAAAGACTGTCAATGAATCCCCGGAGAATTACTCTAAGAAATTAGATGATGCATGGGCTTATAGAACAACATATAAAAATCCTATGGGTATGTCTCCTTATAAATGGTTTATGGAAAAGCTTGTCATTTGCCTCTTGAGTTAGAACATAAAGCATATTGGGCAATTAAAGAACTCAACTTTGATTTCAAACTTGCCGGTGAAAAGAGGTTATTTGATATTAGCTCACTAGATGAATGGAGAACCCAAGCTTATGAAAATGCCAAGTTATTTAAAGAAAAGGTTAAAAGATGCCATGACAAAAGAATTCAAAAGCGTGAGTTCAAAGTCAGAGAATATGTTCTTTTGTAGAACTCTCGTTTCAGATTCTTTGCAGGAACACTCCTCTCCAAATGGGAAGGACCCTATGTTATCGAGGAGGTTTATCCATCTGGAGCTATCAAAATAAATAATATCAAAGGTACTAACCCGAAGGTTGTTAATGGCCAACGAATAAAACATTATATCTCAGGTAAGCCCATTAATGTTGAAAGTAATATTATCCAAACTATGACACCGGCAGAAAACATAAAAGAAACCTTCCGGAACACTCCAAAATCATGAAAAAGAGGAGGTACGTGATACGGTAAGTAAACGGACTCCGAAAAATCTGCAAAAATATTTTTTGTCAGTTTTGGAATATTTAAAAAATTAGGAAAATAAGAAACTACCAGGAAGGTGACCCTGGTGGGCACAAGACACCAGGGCGCAAGGTGGGTTGTGCCCACCTCGGGTACCTTCTAGACTCCGTCTTTCTTCTGTTTGCTTGTTTCCCAAGATAAAAATTCTTTATATACCCCCCGAACCTATTGACCACCGTATCGCAGAGAAATCTTATGTTTTCTTTTCTTCCTGTTTTCGGTCAGATCTGTTGAGCCAGACATCATGTCTTCTTCTTCCTCCAACAACGTGGAAGATGATGCTTGGTTGATGAAGATTGAGCTGAAGAGAGAAGAGCCCGTAGAAGCCGTCAAAGGAGACAAGAGCAAGGAGGCTATCAGAGATCAAGCGGCGGTGGTTGAGCAAGCCTGGCCTTCCGAGGAAGAAGAAGAAGATATCCTTAAACCTTACTATGATCATCTCACCCCCAGCGAGATCGAAGCCTTTCGGGTCATCGAAACGGTTAGTGTGCAAAATAAATATCTCATCCGTGAAAATATTCTGTTGCAAGAGCACATCGTCGTCCTCCGGAGCATCATCCGTAGATTGGAGAATCTCTTGATCATGAAGGACAAGATCGCTACCACTTCATCACCACCTCCTCCTTCTTCATCACCAAAAGAAAGTTGAGTATCGGGTATGGGCACTCCCCTTGGCTTGGGCCAAGCTTGGGGGAGGTGCCCCGGTATCGTATCACCCCCACTATCTTTTGCCTTTACTTATCTTAGTTCGATCCATAGTTATCTTTTGCCTTAGATGAATAAAAGTTTAGTTCGATCCTTTCTCTTCAAGAGTTTGCTTAGTGCTCTATGTTTGTAATCGTGTGCGAGATAAATAATAAAGTCTAGTTTGAGTTTTTCTTTCTTTACTTTCATGTTTCGATAAAAAGAAAGGAAATGAATGAAAATGATCATATGCTAATCTTATGGTAAGTAATGACACCACATAAGGAAAAGTATATGTAACATCCCAAATTTTCAATTTGGAATGTTATACACTAGATCATCATTGCATATCATATTTTATTGCATTTTGGTTGATCCTAGAAATTCTACGCAACTCAAGGACCCTCGGAGAGAGTTGGGGATTTCGTTATTTTCATATTTGAGTTCTCTCAAATTTTGAAAATATGATCATTTGATTTTATTTATTTAATCTTCAATTATTTCTATTAAAAAATATGAGAGAGGGAATAAAATGACTTTCCCAAAATAAAGAAATATTGAGGATTTAATAAAAAATCAAATAAGATTTTTATTTGAGTTTTAATTGCTATTTTATTTGAATTTAGGAAAAATGCGTGTTTTTCAAAATTGCATTTAGGCCCCAAATAAATGTTCTACCTGTGCGGCTTGATTTTAGAAGCCGGGGAAAAAATATTTCGGGATTTTTGGAGTCCGTTTAGTATTCCTTTTGTTTTTTTCTAAGCGTAACTATTTAAAAAAACGCGAACCGACCTATCGGGCCGTGTCCGACCCGGACACCTGGCCCGGCCGGCCTTATAAGCCGGTGAAGCCCACCCGAGCCACCCCCAAACCCTAGCGCGCCCCGCCGCCCCTGCCGCCGCCGCCTCGCCTCGCCGCGTCGCGCCGCCACGCCCGCCGCCCGCCGCCTCGCCTCGTCGGAGGTTGACCCCGCCCTGCCGCCGGTTTTTCTCGAAAAAACCGTTCGGTTTTCCGTTGCTTTTTCGTTCGTTTTTTTTAGATTTGTTCTTTTAATAGATTGGTTTTTCCGGTTTATTTAATTAGCGAGCGTTCGCTCGTTCGTTCATTTTAATGAATGCATTCATCGTTTAGATCCAGATAACGAACGTTCTTTTGTTAATCCATTCGTCGTTTTTCTTTTTCTCGGATTAATTCCGCGATTTTTCTGATCGCGATTCCTGATCCGATTTTCGTTCTAGTATAACTTTTCGCTCGTTTATCGGAATCAGGCGATTCAAGCGCCTGGAGTTTCGTCTCGAAACCCTCTTTCCGTTTAGCCAACTCAAACAAGTTTTTAACTCTGTAAAAATTGCCCTAGATCCAGAATAGTAAATGAAGCCTGTTTCTTTTGCCGTTTGTCTTTCGTGGTTTCGTTCAATTTGGTTCTTTTTGCCAACCGGAGTTCTTAAGTTGAACTATCTGGTTAGACCTCTTATTCGAGTTTTACCTGTGCATTAGCCGAGTACTTATTGTATGCTTGTTTGTTTGCGATAGAGTACCCGGAGTGCACCGCTTGCTACTTCGAATCGCTAGGTTTCCCGGATCATCAGCAAGGCAAGTAACACTTTGATCATACCTCCTACTACCCAGTTTTTATTGCATTAGATCAATCCTTACACATTGCATGATTAGGATCTATATGGGAGGCCCTACACCAGTAGAAGAAGACGAAGAACCCAAGGAGATTCACCCGGAAGACTATGTCATCATCGATGACACCGACTCGGATCCAAATGATAGCGATGATGACTATGTTGATGAAGGTGGAGCAGATATCATGGAGTCTGCGACCGAAGAATATTTTTAGTAGACCACCCCATCAGTAGTAGTAGTCCACCATGTAAATATAGTAGTCCGAGCACTTTTGCGATAGTTAGATCGATTGTATGCCCTTGCTTGATTCAATGAAGTGATTTGTTTGTTTTGCCTCATGTGCATATGGGTAGTGTTTTCTCCCTAGACCCCTCTCTATTCTTAAATCTCATCTTTTTTAAACCCTCAGATGCCTCCGAGACGTGACCCCGGATTTACCTTCCCACCGGAGCTCACCCAGTTGATCCAGCAGCAGAACACATTGATGCAGTTGCTAGTCCAGAATCAGAATCAGGGGAACAACAACAACCCACCACCACCACCTATTGATCACTTAGCTCGTTTTCTTAGGCTGAATCCGCCGGTGTTTTCTAGTAGCACCGAGCCGATAGTAGCAGACGATTGGCTCCGCAAGACAGCAAGGGAGTTGACCACGGTAGGATGCACAGATGCGAAAAAGGTGAAGTATTGCCGCACATCAGCTTGAAGGACCCGCAACATCATGGTGGGAGAATTTCACCGCCACTTTCCCTATCGACACTGTCACATGGGACCAGTTTCAGCAGGCTTTCCGTACTGCCCATGTTTCAGCAGGAGCTATGGCCATGAAGAAGCGTGAGTTTCGCAACTTGCGCCAAGGAGGACGGACAGTTGGCCAGTATGTGGAGGACTTTAGTAAGCTAGCACGTTATGCTCCAGATGACGTTGCTACGGATGCAGCTAAGCAGGAGAAGTTTCTAGAAGGACTGAATGATGAGTTGAGCATGCAGTTGATGGTAGCAACCTTCAACAACTACCAGGAGTTGGTAGACAGTGCTCTCATGGTTAAAGGGAAGCAGCAGCAGATTGAGAACCGCAAGAGGAAGTATGGACGAGGGAACTACAATTCAGGAGCTCAGCAGAAGCCACATTTTACCCCTAGACCGGGAGGACATTTTCAGCATACCCATGGAGGAGGTAGCTCGCACAATCACAATGGCACCAAGAACGGTAATGGGAATGGAGGAAGCAACGGCCAGAACCGCACCCACGCATCAACCCCAGCCAAGAGAGACCTGAGCCAAGTCACTTGTTTTAAGTGCCAGAAGACCGGACATTATGCCAATGAATGTCCTGAATCCCAGAATGGAAATGGCAATGGAAGCTCTGGAAAGAAGCTGAACCCTTTCAACAGGGGGCAGGTGAACCACGTTAACATGGAAGAGGTTGAAGAGCAGCTGGATGCAGTAATCGGTAAGTTTTTGGTTAAGTCATTTACTGCACTCGTTCTTTTCGATACTGGTGCATCGCATCCATACATATCAAGGGGATTTGTGGATAAGTATAGCCTGCCCACTAAAGTTCTTAGGACACCTATGTTAGTAAGCTCACCAGGAGCGGAGTATATGGCTAGCAAGGGATGTTTTCAAGTGCCATTGAGTATAGGTAGGCATGTGTTTCCCTTGGATTTGATCATTTTGGAATCACAAGGTTTGGAGGTAATCCTGGGTATGGATTGGCTATCGATGTATGGAGGAAACATCGATTGCGCCAGTAAGTCAATTTTTCTTACCACCCCAGAAGGGAGAAGGATCAAGTATGTATCCTGGCATGTGTCGAAGAGGACTCAAGTAAATTGTTTAGCAGGAGTTGTGCAGGAGGAAGTACCAGTAGTGAAGGATTTCCCTGATGTATTTCCAGAAGAGTTGCCAGGCATGCCACCGGATAGAGATATTGAGTTTTTGATTGAGCTTTTTCCAGGCGCAGGGCCAATATCTAAGAGACCATATAGGATGCCCGCAAAGGATTTGGAGGAGATTAAGAAGCAGATTAAGGAGTTACTGGATAAAGGTTATATTCGCCCAAGTTCTTCACCTTGGGGATTGCCAGTACTTCTAGTGGAGAAGAAGGATGGATCATTAAGGATGGTTGTTGATTATCGAGGATTGAATGAAGTAACCATCAAGAACAAGTACCCACTACCAATGATCAATGATCTGTTTGATCGATTGCAAGGAGCTAAGGTATTTTCCAAGATCGATTTGCGATCAGGATACCACCAGTTGAAGATTCGAGAATAGGATATACCTAAGACGGCTTTTACCACCAGGTATGGGTTGTACGAGTATACCGTTATGTCATTTGGTTTGACTAACGCACCTGCATATTTTATGAACATGATGAATAAAGTGTTTATGGAGTTTTTGGATAAGTTCACCGTAGTGTTCATTGATGATATCCTAGTTTACTCGAAGAATGAAGAGGAGCATAAGGAGCATTTGCGTTTGGTACTTGGTAAGCTCAGAGAACATCAGCTATATGCCAAGTTTAGCAAATGTGAATTTTGGATGAAGGAAGTTGGATTCCTTGGACACGTTATATCCGGAGAAGGTATAGCAGTAGATCCCACCAAGGTTGACACTATGACAAATTGGGAAACCCCAACAACAGTTGGAGAGATCCGGAGTTTTATTGGACTTGCAGGATACTACCGGAGATTCATTGAAAATTTCTCGAAGATTGAGAAGCCTATGACGGAGTTGTTGAAGAAGGATACTAAATTCATATGGACCGAGGAATGTGAGGCCAGTTTACAGGAGTTGAAGAAACGTTTGGTTACGTCACCAGTGTTGATTCTGCCAGATCATACCAAGGATTATGAGGTGTATTTCGATGCTTCACGTCGAGGACTTGGAGCAGTACTTATGCAGGAAGGAACAATTGTTTCATATGCCTCACGACAACTTAAGCCTCATGAATTAACTTATGCTATGCATGATTTGGAGTTAGCAGCCGTAGTGCATGCATTGAAGACTTGGAGACACTTTCTCATCTGAAACCATTGTGAGGTGTACACAGATCACAAGAGTTTGAAGTATATTTTCACGCAGAAGGAGTTAAATCTCAGACAAAGGAGATGGTTGGAGCACATCAAGGATTATGATATGAGATTGCATTATCACCCCAGAAAGGCTAACGTAGTAGCCGATACGCTGAGTCATAAGAGCCATGTCAACACCCTAATGACGGGAGATTTACCAAGGGAGTTAGCCGAGAATCTTCGTGAGCTATGTTTGGAGATAGTCCCGAGAGGCTATGTATCAGCATTGGAGATTCAGTCTACTTCGATGGATAAGATCAGAGAAGCCCAGAAGACTGACAAGGAGATTGCTTTTGTCAAGGAGAAAATGAGCAAAGGAAAAGCTAAGGGATTTTGTGAGGATGAGCACGATACCTTATGGTTTGAAGATCGTGTTTATGTGCCTAATGACTCAGAGATTAGGAAGTTAATTCTGCAAGAGGCCCATGATTCACCATATTTGATTCACCCAGGAAATACCAAGATGTATTTGGATTTTAAGGATATTTTCTGGTGGACCGGAATGAAGAAGGATATTGCATATGTAGCAGTTTGTGATGTATGTCAGAGAGTAAAGGCAGAGCATCAGAAGCCAGCGGGATTGCTACAGCCATTGCCAATACCTGAATGGAAGTGGGATAAGTTAGGCATGGATTTTATTACAGGATTGCCCAGAACACGTTCAGGCTATGACTCAATATGGGTTGTAGTCGATCGTTTGACAAAGGTAGCTCATTTCATTCCAGTGAAGACTACCTATACCAGTGCAAGGTTAGCAAAGATATACATGACCAGGATCGTATGTCTGCATGGAGTTCCAAGGAGCATTGTATCAGATAGAGGAACCCAATTTACCTCAAAGTTCTGGAATCAGTTGCATGAAACTTTGGGTACCAGGCTAGAGTTTAGTACAGCTTTCCATCCACAGACAGATGGACAAACCGAGAGAGTCAATCAGATTTGGGAGGATATGCTAAGAGCTTGTGCGCTAGATTATGGATCTAGTTGGGACGAGAATTTGCCATATGCAGAGTTCTCTTATAACAACAGTTATCAATACAGTTTGAAGATGGCCCCTTTCAAAGCCTTGTACAGAGGGAGGTGGAGGACCCCATTGTCGTGGGATGAGGTTGGAGACCGCCAGCTTTTTGGACCGGATCTGATTAAGGAGTCTGAACATAAAGTAAAATTGATTCGCGATAGGCTCAAGGTAGCCCAGTACAGGCAGAAGAGCTATGCAGATTCAAAATGCAAGGAGACAGTTTACGAAGTCGGAGACCGAGTTTATCTTCGAGTATCTCCACTTCGAGGAGTTAAGCGCTTTGGAATTAAGGGAAATTTAGCGCCACATTTTGTAGGACCATACAAGGTTTTGGAGCGTATGGGAGAAGTAGCCTACAAGTTGGAATTGCCCGAAGGATTGTCAGGAGTTCATGACGTGTTCCACGTTTCCCAGTTGAAGAAGTGCCACACGGAGATGGCTGATATACCACTGAGAGACACAGTGCCGCTGGAAGCGATTCAGTTGGACAGTGATTTGACCTGTGAGGAGAAACCAGTCAAGATCCTTGAGTATGCCAGCCGAGTCACTCGCAGCAAGGTTATGAAGTTTTGCAAAGTTCAGTGGAGCCACCACACGGAGGATGAAGCCACCTGGGAACGAGAGGAAGATTTGCTGAAGGACCACCCTCACCTATTTTCTAGCCAACCCGAATCTCGAGGTCGAGATTCATCTTAAGGGGGGTAGGTTTGTAACATCCCAAATTTTCAATTTGGAATGTTATACACAAGATCATCATTGCATATCATATTTTATTGCATTGTGGTTGATCCTAGAAATTCTACGCAACTCAAGGACCCTCGGAGAGAGTTGGGGATTTCGTTATTTTCATATTTGAGTTCTCTCAAATTTTGAAAATAGGATCATTTGATTTTATTTATTTTACCTTCAACTATTTCTATTACAAAAATATGAGAGAGGGAATAAAATGACTTTCCCAAAATAAAGAAATATTGAGGTTTAATAAAAAAATCAAATAAGATTTTTATTTGAGTTTTATTTGCTATTTTATTTGAATTTAGGAAAAATGCGCATTTTTCAAAATTGCATTTAGGCCCCAAATAAATGTTCATCATGTGCGGCTTGATTTTAGAAGCCGGGGAAAATTTATTTCGGAATTTTTGGAGTCCGTTTAGTATTTCTTTTGTTTTTTTCTGAGTGTAACTATTTAAAAAAAACGTGAACCGACCTATCGGGCCGTGTCCGACCTGGACACCTGGCCCGGCCGGCCTTATAAGCCGGGGGAGCCTAGCCGAGCCACCCCCAAACCCTAGCGCGCCCCGCCGCCCCTGCCGCCGCCACCGCCGCCGCCGCCCCGCCCGCCGGAGCCGCCCCTCGCCGCCCGCCGGAGCCGCCGCCCGCCGCCTCGCCTCGCCGGAGGTTGACCCCGTCCCGCCGCCGGTTTTTCTCTAAAAAAACCGTTCTGTTTTCCGTTCGGTTTTTCGTCGGTTTTTCGTTCGGTTTTTTTAGATTCGTTTTTTTAATAGATCGGTTTTTCCGGTTTATTTAATTAGTGAGCGTTCGCTCATTCGTTCGTTTTAACGAACGCGTTCATCGTTCAGATCCAGATAATGAACGTTTGTTCGTTAATCTGTTCGTCGTTTTTTTTCTTGGATTAAATCCGCGATTTTTCTGATCGCGATTCTTGATCCGATTTTCGTTCTAGTATAATTTTTCGCTCGTTTATCGGAATCAGGCGATTCAAGCGCCTGGAGTTTCGTCTCGAAACCCTCTTTCCGTTTAACCAACTCAAACAAGTTTTTACCTCTGTAAAAATTGCCCTAGATCCAGAATAGTAAACGAAGCCTGTTTCTTTTGCCGTTTGTCTTTCGTGGTTTTGTTCGATTTGGTTCTTTTTGCCAACCGGAGTTCTTAAGTTGAACTATCTGGTTAGATCTCTTATTCGAGTTTTACCTGTGCATTAGTCGAGTACTTATTGTATGCTTGTTTGTTTGCGATAGAGTACCCGGAGTGCGCCGCTTGCTACTTCGAATCGCTAGGTTTCCCGGATCATCAGCAAGGCAAGTAACACTTTGATCATACCTCCTACTACCCAGTTTTTATTGCATTAGATCAATCCTCACACATTTCATGATTAGGATCTAATTAAATTGTGGGTTTGGGAAGTAGTTGAGGTAGTACCTATTACCTGTTCATTATCAAACCTTTGGGAGTTACTTCTACGTTTGCTTATTATGCCATGCTATGCTAGTAGACGTGGATTGGGTGAGTGAAATCCATGACAGATGTGAGATTGTTAAATTAATGGTTTATCTAAGGTGGCAACTTAAATACACATCTGGGTGGATTGAGGCACATGGGTATTCCAGCGATTGCCTGTTTTTCTTTATGGACCGCCACCCATGCTCAAAGGGATCATGAGATTATTCATGCTAGAAACTTCCGTGTGCAGCCACAAGCTACTATGGGCTCTAGCATAGTTGACTAAGTTGTGCGAACTCTTACAGTGGTAGACTAGCAGATGTAGGGGAAAGTAGGTGTAACGGTCTACCCGATCGTAAGGTGCTAGCGCTTCTGAAAGACTATGTCTCGGTCATCCGTTTCTCAAACACCGTGTAGTGCGAGAATCCCAACGGAGGAGATCGAGTCTTGTGGGGAAAAGTGCGCAAACCTCTGCAGAGTGTATAAACTAATCATGGTTAGCCGTGTCCCCGGTTATAGACATCTTGAGTATCTAGTACTTGGATTATCATGTGAATCTCATCATTTTACTCTAATTAATTTTGTTGGGTTTTTAATGATGATGCTTAATTGGGACTGAATGCTGTCAACCATTCTCAATGTTTAACAACTACCATGATAGTTAAATAAAATTCATTCCTTTGTAGTAGGGAAAAATTGGCTTTACGCAAGACTGTAACCATAGAGCTTTCCACCAGCCAAATATGCATGCAGTATAGTATTATTCTTTCATTGCTCTCTATGTGTTACATTGCCAGCATATTCCATGTGCTGTCCCGTTTCAGGCTCAACGTTCATGTTGCAGACTTTTTAGACGACGAGTAAGGTGCTTTTAGGTCGTGGTTCTATACTCAGTGATGCCGTTGGAGTTGATGGACTCACTTATCTTCCAAGCCTTCCGCTGTTATCGTTATTAGATGGCCTTAAGCCATATTTATTGTAATAAGTTCTCTTTTGAGACACTCGATGTAATAAGTGTGTGATTGTTACTCTGTTATAAATCCTTCGAGTACTGTGTTGTGTCAGCATTACTGATCCAGGGATGATACCTGAGCACAGAGATTGGACCGTTTGAGGTCTGGTCGCTACAGTATAAGTAGACATTTTTATTGGAGATTGACAAACATAGCATTGGTCAATGATGCAATTCATGAAAGAATTAATAAGGGAAGAGAAGATTCACATGCAAATATACTATCTTGGAAATCTTTTGTCATTGTGAGCCCCATCAAAATATTATATGCCAAAATTGCTGACGTTGGACAAGGAAGACAACGTAATGATTTATTTTTATTCATATTCACTTAGAAGTTATATTGTCATAGATCCTTCAACATGTGGTGCTTGCCCTCCATCTTTGCTAGACAAAAATTCCGCACCAAGTAGAGATACTACTTGTGCATCCAAAACCATTAAATCCAAATCTTATTTTCAAGAGTCCACCATACCTACCTAAGGATTGAGTAAGATCCTTCAAGTAAGTTGTCATCGATGTAATAAGGCAATAAAAATTGCTTCTAAAAGTGTTAGATCATTTAGTGTAAGACAAAATTGAGCGTTGTACGAACTTGTGATGGCAAAGAATAAAAGCGACAGACTGCATAATAAAGTTTGCTATCACAAGGGGCATATAACATGACGTTCTTTTGCACTAAGGGATTGAGCATACAAACAAAAAGCGCATGGCAACCTCTGCTTCCCTCTGCGAAGGGCCTATCTTTTACTTTTATGTATTTACCTTTATGCAAGAGTCAAGGTTCTTCTCTCTATTCCTTTTTATTTTCTATTTTGGCAAGCATCATGTGGTGAGGAAAGATCTAGGCACATATATCCAGTTGGATATGGGTAGCATCAGTTATTATTGTTGACATCACCTTTGAGGTGAATACGTTGGGAGGAGAAACAATAAGCCCCTATCTTTCTATGTGTCTGGTTGAAATGTTTTGCTCATGTGTATGCGGTGAGTGTTAGCAATCATAGAAGACTATATGATCGTTGAGTATGTTGTAACATCCCAAATTTTCAATTTGGAATGTTATACATAGATCATTCATGCATATCATATTTTACTGCATTTCGTTTCACGATCCTCGAAATCCAAAGCAACTCAAGGACCCTCGGAGAGAGTTGGGGATTTCATTGCTTTCATATTTGAATTTTATCAAATATTGAAACGAGGATTTTGGTTTTAATTAGTTTTCTCTCCGAAAATATTTCATAATAAAATATATGAGAGGAGATAATATGACTTCTCCAAAATAAATGAAATATTGGATGAAAAATATTAAAATCAAATATTTGATTTTTATTCGGATTTTATTGCTATTTTATTTGCATTAGAAAAATTGCACGGTTTTCAAAATTGCATTTTAGGGCCAAGAAAATGTTCATCTCGTTCTAAATATTTTATTTGGACGGTGAAAATTTGTTTTGGAATTTTTAGATTTTATTTTACTTTCTAGGATTTATTTAAGTTCCGGCGAATTTTTTTTCAAAAAAACTCTCAGCGCCCGACTAGGCCGAAGCCTAGCCAAGCCGGCCCGCTAGCCCCGCGCCTCGTCTCCGACCTGGAGACCGTGAGCGCCACCGCTGCGACTCCGAGTCCAGCCAGGACTCCACCTCCCTGCGCTGCTTGCCCCCCTCCCCAAGCAGCCCCCCTCCTTAAATACCCCACCCCGGACCCCCTCCACCACCACCCGAGCCGCCAACCCCGCCGCCTGCCTCGCCCCACCCCACAGCGCCGCCGCCGCCACCCTTTGTCGTGCACCGCCCCGCGCACCTCGCCACCGCCGCCCCACCTCGCCGGAGGTATATGTCGCCGCCGTCGCCATTCGGTTTTATTTTAAAATCGATCCGTTTTTTTAGAAACCCTAATTTCGTTTTTTTAGATCGGTTCGCCGGTTTTTCTCGGTTTAGTTACTTTGCAGACGTTCGTCTGTACGTTCTTTTTAACAAATGGTTTTCGCTCATTAG
This sequence comes from Triticum dicoccoides, assembly GCF_002162155.2. Taxonomy (NCBI): domain Eukaryota; kingdom Viridiplantae; phylum Streptophyta; class Magnoliopsida; order Poales; family Poaceae; genus Triticum; species Triticum dicoccoides. Next base: position 449,122,347 of record NC_041386.1, read on the forward strand.
TTACAGACAACGAACGTCCGTTCGTCAGTTTTCTTTTTCTCGGATTTTCTGCGATTATTTTCAATCGTGATTTCCGATCCGATTTTCGTTTCAGTTTATCTTTTCGCTCGTTTATCGGAATCAGGCGATTCAAGCGCCTAGATCTTCGTCTCGAAACCCTCTTTATGTTTAATCAACTTGATCAAGATTTTGGTACTATAAAAATTTGACTTTAGTTCAGATTATTAAACGGATCTTGTTTCTTTCGCAGTTTGAGTTTCGTTGCTCCGTTTGATTTGATTCTTTTTGCAAACCGGAGTTCTTAAGTTGAACTTTCTGGTCAATTCTTCTTATTTGAGTTTTGCTCGTGCTTCTTTGCTTGATTGCTTATGTATGCTATTGTTTGCTTGTGATAGAATTCCCGGAGTGCGAAGTGTGCTACTACGAGTCCCTAGGTTTTGCGGATTGTCAGCAAGGCAAGTAACACATTGATCATACTCCTTTCATACCCAGTTTTTATGCATTAGTTCCAATCCTCAAACATTGCATGATTAGGATGTGATTAACATGGTAGTTGATGAGGTAGAACTTATTGCCCTGTTATATTCAAACCTTGGGAGTTACTTCTACGTATTGTTATGCTATGCTCGTAGACGTGGTTTGGGTGAGTGAATCCATGACAGATGTGAGATTGTTAATTAATGGTTCAACTTAAGGTGGCAACTTTAATACACATCTGGGTGGATTGCTTGTCGGGCACCTGGAGAACCCAGTGTTGTCCTAGGATATCCCGGAGTACCCGTGTGATCATGCTAAGGTCCGCCACCCAGGCTCAAAGGGAACTGAGATATTTTCATGCTAGAAACTTCCTTGTGCAGGCACAAGCTATTATGGGCTCTAGAATAGTTGAGTAGGTTGCATGAGCTCTTGAAGAGGTGGATCAGTAGGTAGAGGGATGTAGGTTTGGTATGGTCTGCCCGGAGTAAAGAGTTAATGTTTCTAAAAGATTGTGTCTCGGTCATCTGTTTCTCAAACACCTTGTAGTGCGAGAAATCCAACGGAGGCGGTCGAGTCTTGTGGGGAAAAGTGCGCAAACCTCTGCAGAGTGTACAATCTAATCATGGTTAGCCGTGCCCCCGGTTATGGACAATCTTGAGTATCTAGTACTTGGAGTATCCTAAGTATCTCATCACTCTTAATTAATATTGTTGCGTTGATAATTACTTTCATTGGGATTGAGTTGGAGGAACCTTCTCAATGATGTTTCAACTACCATGATAGTTAAATAAAATGTATTCCTTTGTTTTAGGGGAAAATTGGCTTTTCGCAAAAAATATAACCATAGATCTTTCCACCAGCCAAATATGCATGTAGTGATAGCATTATTCTGTTCTTGCTCTACTATGTTATATTGCCAGCATATTCCATGTGATGACCCGTTTTCGTGCTGCAACGTATTATGTTGCAGACTTTTCAGACGAGGTGTAAGGTTCGTTAGGTCGTTGCCGTGTAGCTCATCTATGCCGTTGGAGTTAATGGACTCACTTTATCTTCCAAGCCTTCCGCTGTTATCATATTAGATGGCCTTAAGCCATATTTATTGTAATAAGTTCTCTTTTGAGACATTCGATGTAATAAGTGTGTGATTGCTACTCTGTTATAAATCCTTCGAGTACTATGTGTGTCAGCATTACCAATCTAGGGATGACACTGAAGCACAGAGACTTGACCATTTGAGGTCGGGTCGCTACAAGATGGTATCAGAGCACACGCTGAGTGTAGGACACGACCACTAAGCTAAAGCCATAGGTCACTCTTCTCTACTCATTTCTGACTCCTCTCCTATTTTCTACTCTTTAGGATGGCGGAATTGAAGAACAAGTTTGCACAACCGGATGAAGACACACCCTTTGGACGCCACTTGAAGGAAGTCACTAGGTACTTGAACATCGGAATACCAAGCTTCACCGGGACGTACAACGCCACCTTACCAGAAGTGGAGCGCTGGATGATTCAAGTTCAAGTTCCAGGAAGGACGTTCTCGCCAATCACTAAGCCCATAGAATTTTCTTTTGAAGCACCCACCTAGAGTCTAGGCAAGAGCATGGCAGCCCAAATTACCATGGGACGCATTGGAGAAGTCTACAACAAGGATCTTAAGGACACTATCTATCAGATATGTGGGCGCCGAGATGAGCAATGGGAGATGACCAGCACCAAGAAGGACAGGTCCATTGCAGCTTTCATCCAGGAGTTAAATCAGCACATTCGACGCTAGGAGAATCAGATGTGCGCAGACATGATAGATTTGAAGAAGGCGAAGACAAGGATCATCGAGCTGGAAGAAGAACTTAAGTATACACGCGATGGATATGAGGAGGAAATTGCAACACTATTGCAGAAGAATGACGACCTGATAAAGAAGATCGGAGTATTCATGGGAGACCCCGCGCTGGGAGGAGAGGACGACGATTCCACTTGCCCGAAGAACTACATCATCATCGACGACACCGACTCCGACCCAAGTGATGATGACTTTGAAGAAGAAGCTGGAGCAGACATCATGGAGTCTTCCACCGATCAAAATTTCTAGATGACCACCAAATTATAGTATTATTCCCCCATGTATATAGTAGTAGTTGAGCACTTTTACGATAGTTCTAGACCATTTGTATGCCCTTGCTTGATTGATTGAGTGAAATGATTGTGTTTGTCTCATGTGCATATGGGTAGTGCTTTCTCACTAGACCCCTTTTCTACTCTAATCTCTCCCCTCTAAACCCGCCAGATGCCTCCGAGACGTGACACCGGATTTGCCTTCCCGCCGGAGCTCACTCAGTTGATCCAACAGCAGAATGCCTTGATGCAATTGTTAGTCTAGAACCAAGGCAACAACAACAACAACAACCTGCCTCCAATTGACAACTTAGCTCGCTTCCTGAGGTTGCAGCCGTTGGTGTTTTCCAGTAGCACCGAGCCTATAGTTGTTGATGATTGGCTACGCCATATTGGAAGGGAGTTGACCACCGCAGGTTGCACAGATGCTGAGAAGGTGCGCTTTGCCGCACGTCAATTGGATGGACCAGCAGCCTCATGGTGGGGAATTACACGGCCACTTTCCCATAGCCAACGTCACTCGGGATCAGTTTCAGCAAGCTTTCCGCACAGCCCATGTCTCAACTGGAGCTATGAATATGAAGAAGCGTGAGTTTCGCAACTTACGCCAGGGGAACCGTACTATAGCTCAGTACGTGGATGAGTTTAGTAAGTTATCCCGCTATGCCCCGGATGATGTGTCCACAGATGCCGCGAAGCAGGAGAGGTTTATGGAAGGGTTGAATGATGAGATGAGCATGCAGTTGATGGTGGCAACATTCAACAACTACCAGGAGTTGGTAGATAAGGCTCTTATGATTGAAGGGAAGCATCGGCAAATTGAGAGCCATAAGAGGAAGTATGGGCAAGGGAGGTATAACTCAGGAGCTCAGCAGAAGCCTCGCCTAACCCCGAACTCGGGAGGACTTGTTCATAACCATGGAGGTCATAACCACACCGGAGGAAGTTCGCATAACCACAATGGTTCTAAGCATGGGACTGGGAATGGAGCAAACAACAATCAGAACCGCCCCAATCCAACCACACCCGCCAAGAGAGATCTAAGTCACATTACTTGCTTTAAGTTCGGGAAGACTGGACACTATGCCACGGAGTGCCCTAAAGCGAAGAATGGAAACGGAAATGGAAGCACTGGGAAGAAGCCCAATCCATTCAACAAAGGACAAGTGAACCACGTTAACATGGAGGAGGTTGAAGAGCAGCCAGACGCGGTTATAGGTAAGTTTTTGGTTAAGTCATTTACCGGCCTTGTTCTTTTTGATACTGGTGCATCACATTCATACATATTAATGGGATTCGTGGATAAGTTTAAACTACCAACCCAAACCCTTAGGACCCCTCTGTTAGTGAGTTCACCTGGAGTAGAGTATATGGCTAGTCGATGGTGCGACCAGATACCCTTAACCATTGGTAGCCATGTTTTTCCGTCCGACCTAATAATCTTTGAGTCACAGGGGTTGGATGTGATATTAGGCATGGACTGGATGTCAAAGTATGGAGGAAGCATTGACTGTGCTAGTAAGTCAATTTATCTCACCACCCTGGAGGGAAAAAGGATTAAGTATGCATCTAGGCATGCGCCTAGGAGGAGCCAAGTAAATACCCTCACGGGAGTTGTACAGGAGGAAGTGCATGTAGTGAAGGATTACCCGGATGTTTTTCTAGAGGAGTTACTAGGCATGCCACCGGATCGATACATCGAGTTTTTGATAGAGCTATTGCCAGGTACAGGGCCAATATCAAAGAGACCCTATCGGATGCCCGCAAATGATCTGGAGGAGATTAAGAAGCGGATCAAGGAGTTATTGGAGAAAGGTTACATTCGACGGAGTTCATCACCATGGGGAGCCCCAGTGCTTTTGGTTGAGAAGAAGGATAAGTCTCTAAGAATGGTTGTTGATTATCGTGTGTTGAATGAGGTGACGATCAAGAACAAATACCCACTGCCCATGATCAATGATTTGTTCGACCAACTGCAAGGAGCTAAGGTGTTTTCAAAGATCGATTTGCGATCAGGATATCACCAGTTAAAAATTCAAGAGAAGGATATACCAAAGACAGCATTCACCACACGGTACGAGTTGTATGAATATACGGTCATGTCGTTTGGACTGACTAACGCCCCTGCCTACTTCATGATCATGATGAAAAAAGTGTTCATGGAATATTTGGATAAGTTTGTTGTGGTGTTCATTGATGATATAATGGTATACTCGAAGAATGAGGAGGAGCACAAGGAGCATTTGCGTTTAGTTCTCAAGAAACTCAGGGAACATCAGTTGTATGCCACATTCAGCAAATGCGAGTTTTGGTTGAAGGAAGTCGGATTCCTTGGACATGTTATATCAGGAGAAGGTATAGAGGTAGACCCCACCAAGGTTCAGTCAGTCACTGAATGGTTGGCACCCACTTCAGTTAGCGAGATCCGCAGTTTTCTTGGACTCGCGGGATACTACCGAAGATTCATTGAGAATTTTTGCAAGATTGCGAAGCCAATGACAGAGTTATTGAAGAAGGATACTAAATTTAAATGGACGGAAGAATGTGAGGCAAGTTTTCAGGAGTTAAAGAAACGTTTGACCACAGCCCCAGTGCTGATTCTACCGGATATACGCAGGGATTTCCAAGTGTATTGCGACGCCTCCCGCCTAGGACTTGGAAGTGTGCTTATGCAGGACGGAAGAGTTGTTTTGTATGCCTCACGACAACTAAAACCGCACGAATTGAATTATGCCACGCATGATTTGGAGTTAGCAGCCGTAGTGCATGCGTTGAAGACTTGGAGACATTACCTTATTGGAAACCATTGTGATGTGTACACGGATCATCAGAGTTTGAAGTACATTTTCACACAGAAGGAGTTGAACCTTAGGCAGAGGAGATGGTTGGAGCTTATAAAGGATTATGACATGAAGCTTCACTATCATCCAGGCAAGGCCAACATCGTAGGAGACACTTTGAGTCGGAAGAGTTATGCTAACACCCTATTGAGCACAGGATTACCAAAGGAGTTAGCAGAGGATCTCAGGGAACTTCGATTGGAGATTGTTCCTAGAGGTTTTGTTGCGACAATGGAGGTTCAGTCTACATTGTTAGGAAAGATTCGAGAAGCTCAAATGGAGGACAAAGAGATTACCGAGATAAAAGAGAGAATGGGCAAAGGAAAGGCCAAAGGTTTTCGTGAGGATGAGCACGACACCTTATGGTTCGAGGACCGTGTTTATGTGCCCAATAACATAGAGATCGGGAAGTTAATACTTCAGGAGGCTCATGACTCACCATACTCGATACACCCCGGAAACAACCAAGATGTATCTGGATTTGAAGGAATGTTTCTGGTGGACAGGTATGAAGAAGGATATTGCTGAGTATGTAGCCGTATGTGATGTATGTCAGAGAGTGAAGGCAGAACATCAAAAGCCAGCAGGATTGTTATAGCCTATGCCGATACCCGAATGGAAGTGGGACAAACTTGGGATGGATTTTATCACCGGATTGCCCAGGACCAAATCAGGATAAGATTCTATATGGGTAGTACTTGATCGCTTGACTAAAGTAGCTCACTTTATCCCAGTGAAAACCACCTATACAAGTGCAAAGTTGGCCAAGATGTATATGACCAGGATCGTATGTCTGCATGGAGTTCTGAGGACCATCGTATCAGATAGAGGGACACAGTTTACTTCAAAGTTTTGGCATCATCTGCACCAAACTTTGGGGACAAGGTTGGAGTTCAGTACATCATTCCACCTGCAGATAGATGGACAGACCGAGAGAGTCAACCAGATTCTGGAGGACATATTGCGGTCCTGTGCGCTAGATTATGGATCTAGTTGGCATGACAATTTGCCCTACGCGGAGTTCTCATACAACAATAGCTACCAAGCCAGTTTGAAGATGGCACCATTCGAAGCCCTGCATGGACGAAGGTGCAGAACACCGTTGATGTGGGATGAAGTTGGAGACCGATAGTTGTTTGGACCAGATTTGATCAAGGAGTCTGAAGAGAAGGTTAAGTTGATCCGAGATAGACTGAAGGTAGCTCAGTCCAGGCAGAAGAGTTATGCGGATTCAAAACGCAAGGAGGTAACCTACGAAATTGGAGATAGAGCATATCTGCGAGTATCACCCTTGCGAGGAGTGAAACGTTTTGGAGTTAAGGGAAAGTTATCCCCGAGATTTGTAGGACCGTATCATGTTTTAGAACGTATGGGAGAAGTTTCCTACAAGTTGGAGTTACCTGAAGGACTGTCAGGAGTTCATGATGTATTTCATGTTTCACAGTTGAAGAAGTGTCATGCTGAGATGGCCGATATACCGTTAAGAGATACAGTACCCTTGGAGGCGATTCAGTTGGACAGTGACCTGACCTATGAGGAGAAGCCAGTCAGGATTCTTGAATTTGCCAACCGAGTCACCCGCAACAAGGTTATCAAGTTTTGCAAAGTTCAGTGGAGCCACCATACCGAGGATGAAGCCACCTAGGAACGAGAGGATGATCTTCGCAAAGACCACCCACACCTATTTTCTAGCCAACCCGAATCTCGAGGGCGAGATTCATCTTAAGGGGGGTAGGTTTGTAACATCCTAAATTTTCAATTTGAAATGTTATACATAGATCATTCATGCATATCATATTTTACTGCATTTCATTTCGCGATCCTCGAAATCCTAAGCAACTCAAGGACCCTCGGAAAGAGTTGGGGATTTCATTGCTTTCATATTTGAATTTTATCAAATATTGAAACGAGGATTTTGGTTTTAATTATTTTTCTCTCCGAAAATATTTCATATTAAAATATATGAGGGGAGATAATATGACTTCTCCAAAATAAATGAAATATTGGAGGAAAAATATTAAAATCAAGTATTTGATTTTTATTCGGATTTTATTGCTATTTTATTTGCATTAGAAAAGTTGCACGTTTTTCAAAATTGCATTTTAGGGCCAAGAAAATGTTCATCTCGTTCTAAAAAATTTATTTAGACGGTGATAATCTGTTTTGGCATTTTAAGTTTTTTATTTTATTTTCTAGGATTTATTTAAATTCCGGTGAAATTATTTAAAAAAAACTCTCAGCGCCCGACTGGGCCGAAGCCCAGCCGAGCCGTCCCGCTAGCCCCGCGCCTCGTCTCCGACCTAGAGACCGCGAGCGCCGCCGCTGCGACTCTGAGTCCGGCCGGGACTCCTCCTCCCCGCGCCGCTTGCCCCCTTCCCCAAGCAGCCCCCCTCCTTAAATACCCCACCCCGGACCCCCTCCACCACCACCCGAGCCGCTAACCCCGCCGCCTGCCTCGCCCCGCCCTGCAGCGCCGCCGCCGCCCTTTGCCGCGCGCCGCCCCGCGCACCCCGCCTCCGCAGCCCCACCTCGTCGGAGCCTCACCGGAGGTATACGCCGCCGTCGTCGCCGTTCGGTTTTATTTTAAAACTGATCCGGTTTTTTTAGAAACCCTAATTTCGTTTTTTAGATCGATTCGTCGGTTTTTCTCGGTTTAGTTACTTTGCGGACGTTCATCCGTACTTCCGTTTTAACGAATGGTTTTCGCTCGTTAGTTACAGACAACGAACGTCCATTCGTTAGCCTGTTCGTCAGTTTTCTTTTTCTCGGATTTTCTGCGATTATTTCCAATCGCGATTTCTGATCCGATTTTCGTTTCAGTTTATCTTTTCGCTCGTTTATCAGAATCAGGCGATTCAAGCGCCTAGATCTTCGTCTCGAAACCCTCTTTCTGTTTAATCAACTTGAACAAGATTTTGGTACTATAAAAATTTGACTTTAGTTCAGATTAGTAAACGGATCTTGTTTCTTTCAGAGTTTGAGTTTCGTTGCTCCGTTTGATTTGATTCTTTTTGCAAACCGGACTTCTTAAGTTGAACTTTCTGGTCAATTCTTATTATTTGAGTTTTTCCCGTGCTTTTTTGCTTGATTGATTATGTATCCTATTGTTTGTTTGTGATAGAATTCCCGTAGTGCGAAGCGTGCTACTACGAGTCCCTAGGTTTTGCGGATCGTCAGCAAGGCAAGTAACACATTGCCTTTCATACCCAGTTTTTATGCATTAGTTCCAATCCTTAAACATTGCATGATTAGGATGTGATTAACATGGTAGTTGATGAGGTAGAACCTATTGCCCTATTATATTCAAACCTTGGGAGTTACTTCTACGTATTGCTATGCTATGCTCGTAGACGTGGTTTGGGTGAGTGAATCCATGACAGATGTGAGATTGTTAATTAATGGTTCAACTTAAGGTGGCAACTTTAATACACATCTGGGTGGATTGCTTGTCGGGCACCTGGAGAACCCAGTGTTGCCCTAGGATATCCCGGAGTACCCGTGTGATCATCCTAAGGTCCGCCACCCAAGATCAAAGGGAACTGAGATATTTTCATGCTAGAAACTTCCTTGTGCAGCCACAAGCTATTATGGGCTCTAGCATAGTTGAGTAGGTTGCATGAGCTCTTGAAGAGGTGGATCAGCAGGTAGAGGGATGTAGGTTTGGTATAGTCTGCCTGGAGTGAAGAGTTAATGTTTCTGAAAGACTGCGTCTCGGTCATCCGTTTCTCAAACACCTTGTAGTGCGAGAAATCCAACGGAGGCGATCGAGTCTTGTGGGGAAAAATGTGCAAACCTCTGCAGAGTGTACAATCTAATCATGGTTAGCCGTGTCCCCGGTTATGGACAATCTTGAGTATCTAGTACTTGGAGTATCCTAAGTATCTCATTCACGCATTAGGCAAGATGACATGATGTAGAGGGATAAACTCAAGCAATATGATATAAACCCCATCTTTTTATCCTCGATGGCAACAATACAATACGTGTCGGTTCCCTTTCTGTCACTAGGATCGAGCACCGCAAGATTGAACCCAAAGCTAAGCACTTCTCCCATTGCAAGAAAGATCAATCTAGTAGGCCAAACCAAACTGATAATTCGAAGAGACTTGCAAAGATATCAAATCATGCATATAAGAATTCAGAGAAGAATCAAATATTGTTCATAGATAATCTTGATCATAAACCCACAATTCATCGGATCTCGACAAACACGCCGCAAAAAGGATTACATCGAATAGATCTCCAAGAACATCGAGGAGAACTTTGTATTGAGATCCAAAGAGAGAGAAGAAGCCATCTAGCTAATAACTATGGACCCGAAGGTCTGTGGTAAACTACTCACACATCATCGGAGAGGCTATGGTGTTGATGTAGAAGCCCTCCGTGATCGAATCCCCCTCCGGCAGATCGCCAGAAAAGGCCCCAAGATGGGATCTCACAGGTACAGAAGGTTGCGGCGGTGGAAAAGTGGTTTAATGTCTCCCCTGGATGTTTTCAGGGTATAAGAGTATATATAGGCAAAAGAAGTAGGTCGGTGGAGCTACGAGGGGCCCACGAGGGTGAGGGCGCGCCTACCCCCCTAGGGGCGCCGCCCTACCTCGTGGCCGCCTCGTTGCTTCCTTGACCTCAACTCCAAGTCTCCTAGATTGCATTTGTTCCAAAAAAGATCCCCGTGAAGGTTTCGTTCCGTTTGATATTTCTTTTCTGCGAAACACTAAAATAGGCAAAAAAAACAGCAATTTGCACTGGGCCTTCGATTAATAGGTTAGTCCCAAAAATAATATAAAAGTGCATATTAAATCCCATTAAACATCCAAAACATATAATATAATAGCATGGAACAATCAAAAATTATAGATACATTGGAGACGTATCAAGCATCCCCAAGCTTAATTCCTACTCGTCCTCGAGTAGGTAAATGATAAAAACTGAATTTTTTATGTGGAATGCTACCTAACATAATTTTCAATGTAATTCTCTTTATTGCGGCATGAATGTTTAGATCCAAAAGATTCTAGACAAAAGTTTAACATTGACATAAAAATAATAATACTTCAAGCATGCTAACCAAGCAATTATGTCTTATCAAAATAACATAGCCAAAGAAAGCTTATCCCTACAAAATCATATAGTTTGGCCATGCTTCATTTTCATCACACAAAATGCTCCCATCATGCACAACCCCGATGACAAGCCAAGCAATTGTTTCATACTTAGCCTTTTCAAACTCTTTCAACTTTCATGCAATATATGAGCGCGAGCCATGGACATAGCACTATGGGTGGAATAGAATATGATGATGGAGATTGTGTGAGGAGACAAAAAAGGAGAAAGTCTCACATTAACGCAACTAATCAACGGGCTATGGAGATGCCCATCAATTGATGTCAATGCAAGGAGTAGGGATTGCCATGCAATGTATGAACTAGAGCTATAAATATATGAAAGCTCAACAAAAGAAACTAAGTGGGTGTGCATCCAACTTGCTTGCTCACAAAGACCTAGGGCATTTTGAGGAAGCCCGTCATTGGAATATACAAGCCAAGTTCTATAATGAAAGATTCCCACTAGTATATGAAAGTGACAACATAAGAGACTCTCTATCATGAAGATGATGGTGCTACTTTGAAGCACAAGTGTGTAAAAAGGATAGTAACATTGCCCCTTCTCTCTTTTTCTCTCTTTTTTTTATTTGGGCCTTTTCTCTCTCTTTTTATGGCCTCTTTTTTTCATCTGGAATCTCATCCCGGCTTGTGGGGGAATCATAGTCTCCATCATCCTTTCCTCACATGGGACAATGCTCTAATAATGAAAATCATCACACTTTTATTTACTTACAACTCAAGAATTACAACTCGATACTTAGAACAAAATATGACTATATGTGAATGCCTCCGGCGGTGTACCGGGATGTGCAATGAATCAAGAGTGACATGTATGAAAGAATTATGAAGGTGGCTTTGCCACAAATACGGTGTCAACTACACGATCATGCAAAGCAATATGACAATGATGGAGCACGTCATAATAAACGGAACGGTGGAAAGTTGCATGGCAATATATCTCGGAATGGCTATGGAAATGCCATAATAGATAGGTAGGGTGGCTGTTTTGAGGAAGATATAAGGAGGATTATGTGTGATCGAGCATATCATATCACGGGGTTTGGATGCACCGGAGAAGTTTGCACCAACTCTCGAGGTGAGAAAGGGTAATGCACGATACTGAAGAGGCTAGCAATGATGGAAGGGTGAGAGTGCGTATAATCCATGGACTCAACATTAGTCATAAAGAACTCACATACTTATTGCAAAAATCTACAAGTCATCAAAACCAAGCACTACGCGCATGCTCCTAGGGGGGTAGATTGGTAGGAAAAGAGCATCGCTCGTCCCCGACCGCCACTCATAAGGAAAGCAATCAAAGAACACCTCATGCTTCAAATTTGTCACACAACGTTTACCATACGTGCATGCTACGGGACTCGCAAACTTCAACACAAGTATTTCTCAATTACATAATTACTCAACTAGCACAACTCTAATATTACCACCTTTATATCACAATTATCAAGTATCAAGCTTCTCATAGTATTTAATGCACTCTATATGAAAGTTTTTACTATACCCATCCTGGATGCCTATCATATTAGGACTAATTTTATAGCCAAAGAAAATTACCATGTTGTTCTAAAAGACTCTCAAAATAATATAAGTGAAGCATGAGAGATCAATAATTTCTATAAAATAAAACCACCACCGTGCTCTAAAAAGATATAAGTGAAGCACTGGAGCAAAATTATCTAGCTCAAAAGATATAAGTGAAGCACATAGAGTATTCTAATAAATTCCGATTCATGCGTGTCTCTCCCAAAAGGTGTGTACAGCAAGGATGATTGTGGTAAACTAAAAAGCAAAGACTCAAATCATACAAGACGCTCCAAGTAAAACACATATCATGTGGTGAAGAAAAATATAGCCTCAAGTGAAGTTACCGATAGACGAAGACAAAAGAGGGGATGCCTTCCGGGGCATCCCCAAGCTTAGGCTTTTGGTTGTCCTTGAATTTTACTTGGGGTGCCTTGGGAATCCCGAAGCTTAGGCTCTTACCACTCCTTGTTCCAAAATCCATCAAATCTTTACCCAAAAACTTGAAAACTTCACAACACAAAACTCAACAGAAAATCTCACGAGCTCCGTTAGTATAAGAAAACAAACCACCACTTTAATGTACTATAATGAACTCATTATTTATTTATATTGGTGTTAAACCTACTGTATTCCAACTTCTCTATGGTTCATTCCCCCCGATACTAGCCATAGATTCATCAAAAAAAGCAAACAACCCATGAAAAACAGAATCTGTCAAAAATAGAACAGTTTGTAGCAATCTGGAAGTTTCGAATACTTCTGTAACTCAGAAAATTCTGAGAAATTAGGAAATCCTAAATAATTTGTATATTGATCTACTACAGTTGGAATTGGTATTTTATTGCTCTCTGGTAAAAATGAAAATTATTCTCGTGAGCGCAAACTCTCTGTTTTTTTCAGCAAGATCAAATAACAATCACCCAAGAAGATCCTAAGGGCTTTACTTGGCACAGTCACTAATTAAAACATAAAAAACACAATCATAGTAGGCGATATATGATTTATTTATTACTAACCAGGAACAAAAATAAAATTGGGTTGCCTCCCAACAAGCGCTATTGTTTAACGCCCCTAGCTAGGCATTGATAATTTCAATGATGCTCACATGAAAGACAAGAATTGAAGCACAAAGAGAGCATCATGAAACACGTGACAAAAACATCTAAGTCTAACATACTTCCTATGCATATGCATCTTATAGGCAAAAAAAATATCATAGCAAGCAAAAACTAGCATATGCAAGGAAGCGGAAAGAAACAATAGCAATCTCAACATAACGAGAGGTAATTTAGTAACATGAAAATTTCTAAAATCATATTTTCCTCTCTCATAATAATTACATGTGGGATCATAAGCAAATTCAACAAAATAGCTATCACATAAAGTATTTTCAACACGGTCCACATGCACGCAAAGTTGACACTCTTCCAAAATAGTGGGATTAACATCAACTAAAGTCATGACCTCTCCAAACCCACTTTTATCGAAAATTGCATAATATTGGATATTCTACAAATACATGGGATCTAAAGTTGACACTCTTCCAAACCGACTTTAAATATTGCAAACATTATTATCAATCTTATATTCATCATGGGGATTAAATAAATTTTTAAGATCATAAGAAGAATCACCCCAATCATGATCATTGCAACAAGTAGAGGACATGGCAAAACTAGCATCCCCAAGCTTAGGGTTTTGCATATTATTAGCACAATTTACATAAATAGAATTTATAATAAAATCATTGCAATCATGCTTTTTATTCAAAGATCTACTGTGAATCGCTTCATAAAGTAATTCATCACACTTTTCAGATTCACGAATTTCAAGCAAAACCTCATAAAGATAATCTAGTGCAATCTACTCACTAGCAATAGGTTCATCATAATTGGATATCTTAAAGAGATTAGCAAGTGGATGAGGATCCATAAACTTTTAGCAAGCGAAGATGCAAGCAAAAGGAAGGTACATGGTAACACAAGCAAACAAAAGATCGAATGGAAGAGGGGCGAATAAAACGACAAAGGTGAAGTGGGGGAGAGGAAAACGAGAGGCGAATGGCAAATAATGTATTGCGAGGGAGAAGAGTTTATAATGGGTACTTGGTATGTCTTGACTTGAGCATAGATCTCCCAGGCAACGGCGCCAGAAATGGCTAGTTGACGGGATATCAAATCTTGACTTGACTTGGTGCAAATCTTCCCGGCAACGGCGCCAGAAATCCTTCTTGCTACCTCTTGAGCATGCGTTGGTTTTCCCTTGAAGAGGAAAGGGTGATGCAGCAAAGTAGCATAAGTATTTCCCTCAGTTTTTGAGAACCAATGTATCAATCCAGTAGGATACTACACACAAATTGCCTAGTACCTACACAAACAAACAAGAACTTTGCAACCAACGCGATAAAGGGGTTGTCAATCCCTTCACGGTCACTTACAAAAGTGAGATCTGATAAAGATAACAAGATAAATATTTTTGGTATTTTTGTTGTATAGATTGAAAAGTAAAGATTGCAAAATAAAATAAATAGTAAACTAGAATTATAGATCGGAAACTTATATGATGTAAAGTAGACCCGGGGGCCATAGGTTTCACTAGTGGCTTCTCTCAAGATAGCATATAGTACGGTGGGTGAACAAATTATTGCCGAGCAATTGATAGAAAAGCGCATAGTTATGAGAATATCTAGGCATGACCATGAACATAGGCATCACGTCTGTGTCAAGTAGACCGAAACGATTCTGCATCTACTACTATTACTCCACACATCGACCGCTATCCAGCATGCATCTAGAGTATTAAGTTCATAAGAACAGAGTAACGCATTAGGCAAGATGACATGATGTAGAGGGATAAACTCGAGCAATATGATATAAACCCCATCTTTTTATCCTCGATGGCAACAATACAATACGTGTCGGTTCCCTTTCTGTCACTAGGATTGAGCACCGCAAGATTGAACCCAAAGCTAAGCACTTCTCCCATTGCAAGAAAGATCAATCTAGTAGGCCAAACCAAACTGATAATTTGAAGAGACTTGCAAAGATATCAAATCATGCATATAAGAATTCAGAGAAGAATCAAATATTGTTCATAGATAATCTTGATCATAAACCCACAATTCATCGGATCTCGACAAACACACCGTAAAAAGGATTACATCGAATAGATCTCCAAGAACATCGAGGAGAACTTTGTATTGAGATCCAAAGAGAGAGAAGAAGCCATCTAGCTAATAACTATGGACCCGAAGGTTTGTGGTAAACTACTCACACATCATCGGAGAGGCTATGGTGTTGATGTAGAAGCCCTCCATGATCGAATCCCCTTCCGGGGGATTGCAGGAAAAGGCCCCAAGATGGGATCTCACGGGTACAGAAGGTTGCGGTGGTGGAAAAGTGGTTTTGTGGCTCCTCTGGATATTTTCAGGGTATAAGAGTATATATAGGCGAAAGAAGTAGGTCGGTGGAGCTACGAGGGGCCCACGAGGGTGGGGGCGCGCCTACCCCCTGGGCATGCCTCCTTACCTCGTGGCCGCCTCGTTGCTTCCTTGGCCTCCACTCCAAGTCTCCTAGATTGCATTTGTTCCAAAAAAGATCCCCGCGAAGGCTTCGTTACGTTTGGATTCCATTTGATATTCGTTTTCTGCGAAACACTGAAATAGACAAAAAACAGCAATTTGCATTGGGCCTTCGGTTAATAGGTTAGTCCCAAAAATAATATAAAAGTGCATATTAAAGCCCATTAAACATCCAAGACAGATAATATAATAGCATGGAACAATAAAAAATTATAGATACGTTGGATACGTATCAGGAGGCTATTCAACCAGTGTCATGCTGGTCCTTTTAGCTTTAGAGGGAGGTATTTGATGGCGTGGAGATCGTCTTCGCGAGCCATGTGAATGTGGAGAAGGAAATCTTCAATCCATACAACGGGGTCTGTCATCCCATCGTATGGCTCGATGTTTATGGGTTTAAACCCTTCCGGAAACTGGTGTTGCATTACCTCATCGGTAAAGCACATAGGGTGTGCGGCGCCTCTATATCGGGCGACATCGTGACGGAGTTCGGATGACATCTGTGTTTGGGGCTGACCCCGGATTTTGTTATGTTTGTCGTGCCAGGCCTGATGGTCGTCATCCCGTGTTGGAGCACGTCCTCTTGATCCATAGATTGATCTTGTCTGGTCGGCTCTATTGTCCAGGTCCTAACGTAAGTCATATGTGTAGCCCAGGGCCGTTGTCTCCTTGCCTCTATGGAGAGGTGGCGCGAGCTGGTGTTCAGCATAATTAGCTGCTTTGTCCCGTCCACGTGGTGCTTGGTCCTACTGGTCAGCCTATTTGTATTTTGATGGTATTGGCTCAAGGGCCTCGTCGCCAAATTGTGGCAGTAGCCTGCGTTTTGGGTAGCTCTTTGTCGGGTGCTCGAGGCCATATTCTTCGGTAGCCAGGACCTTGGTCCATCTGTCGTTGAGCGTATCCTGTTTGGTTTGAAGCTGCTGCTGTTTCTTTTTCAGGCTTCACGCGGTGGCGATGAGCTGTCGCTTGAAGCATTCTTGTTCGAGGGGTTCCTCTGGGACGATGAAATCCTTGTTGCCGAGGCTAAGATCCTCTTTGGAGGCAGGTAAGTAGTTACTGTCTGCCGAATCCTTGTGATCGACATGTTCGGGGCTGTATTGACCTTCTTCCCTTTCCTCCTGCTCAAATGCAGGCTCAACGGGGTGATCAGGATCTTCGGCGTTGTCCAGAGTGTTATTATCTCCGGTGTCTGTATTGCTTTCCCTTGCCCGACGCGATCGTGAGCGGCGCCACTGACGCGGGCGCTTTGGTGGTTCATCGACGAGCTCATGCTTATCTGGGTTTTGAGTGCCATCGTCGTCTTTCTTCTCAAGTGTGTCCACCATGTATACGTCGTAAGTAGAAGTAGTTGTCCAGCATGTGGTGACGGGCGAGTTTTGGCCTGGTTCGGCCTCGACATCGTCGTCCGTGCCATCGATGTCTTCAGAGGCGTAGTCTAGCATGTTAGTTAAGTCTTCGACACTGGCTATTAAGAGGGTGGTGGGTGGGATGTAAAATTCCCTACTCTCAGCCCCCATCTCGAGCCGGGCGTAGTTCAGAGGTGATTTCCGTGATGGCGAGAGATCGCATTAGGTCCAGTGTTTTGTTTAAGAGCGAAAGCTGGACAGGCGTATGAGGATCTGCGGAGCTAGGTTTGGTAATAACCACTTGACCGAGCCCATTATACGTGGGCCTCAAGAGATCGGAGTTGGCGTCCAGAAGCGAATCCGGCTTCCCGATGATGGGGAGAGCCCCGTTTGAGTCCGGGTCCGCCGACGGCATGATCGCATCTGGGTCTTCGGCTGGAAGCTCCTTGATGGGAGAGAGTCCAGCGGGGTTCACCCTCCCGTCTTCGGAGAGAGTGGTCCGTCCTGGATCTAAGGTCAGAGCGGGCACGAGAGTCGACCCCTGCACGGGATTTGATGGTTGGTCCGAGGGGCCTTCTTCGTATGGGTGAGGAGCGGCGGCCGAGGCCGTGAACCCCTCGAAGATCAAATCTCCTTGGATGTCGGCGATGTAGATCAGGCTTCCAAACTTGATCTGGTGTCCAGGGGCATAACTGTCGACCTGCTCAAGGCAGCCGGTCGAGTTGGCACGTAGCATGAAGCCACCAAACACAAAGAGTTGGACATGGAGAAAGGGCTCCCCGGAAACAACGTCATCATCCATGACGAGGCGAGCCATCAATTCTCTTGTTGAAAACACAATGGAACTCTCAATGAAAGCACAAATTTCGGTGTCAAAACCAGCAGATCTCGGGTAGGGGGTCCCAAGTTGTGTATCTAAGGATCGATGGTAACAAGGGACGCAAGGGACACAATGTTTTAACCAAGTCCGGGCCCTCTTAAAGGAGGTAAAACCCTATGTCCTGCTTGATTCTGTTCGATGAGTATAGGGGTTACAAGAGTTGATCTACCTCGAGATCGTAATGGCTAAACCCTAGATGTCTAGCCTATGATAGTTCGGATGGCCTCTACAGACTAAACCCTCTGGTTTATATATACACTGGAGGGGCCTAGGGTTGTACAAAGTCGGTTTGTAGAGGAAGGATAGGAGTCTTATCCGGACACGGGGGATAGTCTTCTGCTTTATCCTTACGGCCCATCAGCCCGGCCCATATTGAATAGTCGAGACACCCGAGGACCCCCTAATCCAGGACTCCCTCAGCAGGGTTATAACCAAGATTATGCATTTTCATCTTATGCTTCCAACTAGCAAAATTAGTACCATCAAAGTAAGGGCCTCTACGGTGGTAATTTCCCTTGCTAGACGCCATACTCTCCTAGGTTGTGAAACCAAGGCTATGATCACCAAAGCTATGGAAATCAAGTCAAATGGAGACCAAAGCTCCGAGACCACTTGAAGGATCAAAAGTAGGTCTAGAGGGGGGTCGATTAGACTGCTTGACCAAATAAAAATCTAACATTTTCCCAATTTTAGTTGTGGGCAGATTTTAGCAACTTAGCACAAGTCAAGCAATCAACCTACACATGCAATTCTAAGATTGTAGCAGCAGAAAGTAAAACATTACATATGAAGGTAAAGGGAAGGGTTTGGAGAGTGCAAACGCAATGGAGACACAGAGATTTTTGGCATGGTTCCGATAGGTGGTGCTATCGTACATCCACGTTGATGGAGACTTCAACCCACGAAGGGTAATGGTTGCGCGAGT
This sequence comes from Triticum dicoccoides, assembly GCF_002162155.2. Taxonomy (NCBI): domain Eukaryota; kingdom Viridiplantae; phylum Streptophyta; class Magnoliopsida; order Poales; family Poaceae; genus Triticum; species Triticum dicoccoides. The sequence continues at coordinate 449,141,163 of NC_041386.1, forward strand.
CCACGGAGGGCTCCACCCACGAAGGGTCCACTAAGAAGCAACCTTGTCTATCCCATCATGGACATCACCCATGAAGGACTTGCCTCACTCGGGTAGATCTTCACGAAGTAGGCGATCTCCTTGCCCTTACAAACTTCTTGGTTCACCTCCACAACTTGATGGAGGCTCCCAAGCGACACCTAACCAATCTAGGACACACCACTCTCCAAAAGGTAATAGATGTTGTGTTGATGATGAACTCCTTGCTCTTGTGCTTCAAATGATAGTCTCCCCAACACTCAACTCTCTCTCACAGATTTGGATATGGTGGAAAGATTATTTGAGTGGAAAGCAACTTGGGGAAGGCTAGAGATCAAGAATCTTGTGGTAGGATTGGAATATCTTGATCTCAACACATGAGTAGGTGGTTCTCTCTAAGAAAATTCATGCTGCAAGTGTAGGCGCGTTCTTATGGCTCTCTCACCAATGGAGAAGGGGTGGAGGGGTATATATAGCCTCCACACAAAATCCAACCGTTACACACATTTGACCCAACTCAGTCAGACCGAATAGACGAACTCGGTGAGACCGATTTAGTTCAAAATGTGAATGTTAGGAACCTCGATGGGGCCAATTGGAACAACTCGGTGGGACTGATGTGCTAGGGTTTAGGGCAAACCTCATCTCGGTGGTGCCATTGCATCAACTCGGTGAGACCAAAGTGAAGCAATAGGGTAACAGAGAGTTGGTCAAGCCATCTCGGTGAGACTGATCACTATTTCGGTGAGACCAAAAAATTGCAACAGGCAACAGAGGATTGACAAGGCCATCTCAGTGAGACCGAGATCCGTATCTGTGTGACCGAACTGTTAGGGTTTCTGGCAGTGGTTATGTCATATGAACTCGGTGGCACCGGATAGAGTGAATCGGTTAGGCCGAGTTGGAGTTTAGAGTTTTGACGTATTTGGAATGAGAAACTCTTGAGGGTTTTGGAGCAATATCAGTAAGCATTTGAGCAAGCAAGCCATTAAGCAACACCTCATCCCCTTTTAACAATATTGTCTTTCCTATGGACTCAATGTGATCTTGGATCACTAAAATAGAAATGAAGAGTCTTGAGCTTTTGCCAATATGTGTCCTTGGCATTTTGAGGGGTCCACATCTCTAGTCCATGCCATGCCATTCATTGAACTTTCTGAATATTAAACTTGAATGGATATTAGTTCAATGAGCTATATGTTGTTATGAATTACCAAAACCACCCGGGGATTAGTTGCACTTTCAATCTTGGCCCCCACATCATTCTCGTCGAGGTCCTCTAGGTGCACTCGAGTGGGGCCACTCGACCCCTCATACAACCACATGGGGTGGGCCCTTTCCTGTAGCGGTTGGATCTGCCGAGTGAGGAAGGTGTCCAGCAGATCCATTCTGTTCACGCCGGTTTTCACAACCCCAATGAAGGCGCTGGCCAAGATGCCGACCTTGTCTTCTCCTCCTTCATCATAGAAAGGGACTCGGGAGCCCTCACCCTCTCCGTCGAGTACGGCGAGAGGCCCGATTGGCCGCTGGCCCTAGGGACGTCTGCAGTAGAACCAAGTCCCGTGCCACCCCTTGACGGAGTTGGGGAAGCTCATCTTCGGGAAGGCACTCCCACCCCTGAGCTGGATCCCCAGATCTCCACCACAATTTGGTGACGTTGATCTTGGTGCCAGTCGGCTAATCCTTCTTGACAGTCATCGACCAACAAGTGAAGATGTGCTTGAAAAGGCCCCAATGGGGATGGCAACCGAGGAAATTCTTGCAGAGGGAGATGAAAGCGGAAAAGTAGATGACAGAGTTTGGGGGAAGATGGTGGAGTTGCGCACCAAAATAATCGAGGAATGCTCGAAAGGAAGGATGGGGAGGCATCGAGAAACCTCTCTCGATGTGGGTGACCAGAAGGACACGCTCGTCCTGTATAGCGCCAGCTCGATCTTCCCATCTTCGGATGATGCCATCCGTCTTGCGGAATGAGCCCCTCCATAGCGAGGTCTTCCAGCCGCTTGGCTGAGACGTGCAAGGGGATCCAATCCCCCGACGCAGCCCTAGACGTCGCAGTGAAGCCCGAGGAGGTGGCCTTCCCAGCCTTCTTCGCCTTCTCTGCCCTGGACATGGAGTCTTTCGCCATGGCTTCAGTCGCCCTGCGCGCTCGAGTGGAGAGGAGAAGCAGAGGGGTCGAGGGGGGGAGAAGGGGATCTACAGGTCTAACCTCGGCTCCTCAATCTTTTTATGTCTCTGACAAAATCGCGCGCCAGGATCTTACGCCACTGATCTCTGGATCAACGACGCCCACAACGGGGCGCCGCATAGAGGAGTTGCGGCTCGTGGTGGATTTCATGGACGAAAATCGAGGCGGCGTGCCCCCACTTTCCCCACTAGTCCACGTCGTTACCACTTCCGCACACACACACACACACAAATCCAAACCCGGAGATTTCCAGGGCAAATCGATCCGATTGATTGCCCGCAGTCCCTTTCCTAAGGGACGTCCGTCAGTCCTACTGACCACCCTCCCCGGGAATCCGTGCACTCAGCCACGTTAAACACCCGACTGAAGTTCTCTTCAGGATCGCGATGAGACAAGCTTGACGCCCCTCTGCGGGTTGACTTGGCCCTTTCATTAGGCCCCAAGGCGCACGACTCGTAAATCTGGACTCGTAGACGAACCGCGCTGACGTTTCCCTGGGATAAGGAGTGGCGTCTCTCCGGAGAATCAGACCACGTGTCGGTGTCACCCCTCGGGTTATGATGGCATGCCCTTACTCGGGCCTCAAGTCTATCTCCTCCGAGAGACAAATGAATGCCACCAGGTTTTTCTCGGTGATCAACGGCATCCGGTCAACCAGGAAAACTTATAGTCCAACATCCGTTGTGGTTTCGTCTAAAGAACAACGAACCACAATTTGGAAACATATTCCGAGTGTCCCTTAAGCACTCAGACCTAACCGAAAGATCGGTCCGTTTGTTCTATGAAACCTCAACCGATTCAGGGGCTAATGATGAGGTCACCTACTATAGGTAGGGTCAAGGACCTGTCATACGGGGTCCTCCCAGGGCCCCACGCCATCATTGGTTCAGGACCACATTCTCATTCGGATGAATATACCAGGAGGTCTACTCGGACACCTCGACCTCACTCGGCGACCACTCTTCAGTCGGCACGATGGCCACCACTCAAACTATGGAGGTGGAGTGACGACATGGGAGCTGCAGCGGTTGAGGAATCCTAAGTCATCCTTAAAGTAGAGTCATAGCTACCGTTACTTGTAATGTAGTTATGACGCTTTATACCTGTAACTGCCGTTGTAATGAGCATTAAGTGCCCCGGTGACATGAGGACGTTGGAGCTGCGGCGCACTCCTCCTCCTTAGCTGGGGTTAAGCAATCTCTGTAACCATACCCCTCAAGAAAAACCAAGTATCGGGGCACGAGACGTAGGGCTATTACCTCCGCCGAGAGGGGCCTGAACTCGCTAAACACCGAGTGTTACACTTGCACCGTAGCTTATGCCCCTCTTTCGTACCCCTAGTGTCAAGATCGTAACCCCCGACACGCGGCGCGTTTGGGACAAAAAACGGCTCTGCGCTGGCCACCGTTAACGGTGGCTACACAGGTGCTGCCAACCGTGGCCTTACACGATATGTATATGAATTTCAATAATGCCTAGCACAAATCCCGAAGCTCACCTGGACGGCCCAGATACCAGGATCACCTAGACCCGGGAGCCAAAACGCCCCTCCCAGTGGAGCTCTCTTATAAAATTGGCTAAGAGATGTATCCGGTAGTTCATTTGAAAAAGCTCCACGCAAATCATAACTTTTGCCCATGCTAATAGAAAACAGTAACCTTGGCTCGAGGTAAGGCGTGTACTAAAAGGAAAAATATTTTTATTTTGCGCCTTTTCAGTTTTGGTTTAACCAAATTAATTCGGTTTTAACAAAAAAGACCGAAATGAATTTTGTTCACTATCTTGCAAACTGAAAACATAACCTGAAAAAACCAAAATTTTAGTTTCGTTTTGGGCTTTTTATTCTGTTTTTGGTTCGTGGTTTGGTTTTGCACACCCTGAAGTGCGTGGAAGAGAGGGGAAATTATGTGGCTGACGTGCATATGCACTCTTACTGCCCCGCTGGTAAGATAGTCGAAAAATAGGAGATACAAGTCCATACAAAAACACTTGCTTCACATTGTATTTTAGACTCGTTTCTCATTAGGTATGCACAAATTATTTTGGTACCCGTATGCACATGTCGAAATTGCATTAAATAACATTTTAAGTTGAACAAACTTGAGATGCGTCACATTGTCATGGTCATGAAATCAAAGGTGTTGCTGTCGTGAGATATGCAACGTCATTTACTAAATGAATGGAGATAATTACGTGTCTCGTATAACTATTTGGTCCCTCGCTTAATCAGTAGTTGGTACTTTGTCGTCATCACAGTCCATAGCTGCACATCACCACACAATCACACATGAGTGCGTTTCCACTTTCCACACGTCACGTAGGTTGAAAATATTTGTCCAACACGTATAAGCGTTACGTGATATGTAGTCCCAGTCCTCGTATACAAATTCAAGTTAATGCCTCTAAATATTTCCTTATGGCATCTTCAAGGCCTATATGTAAACCTCCCAGGGGGACTGAGATTTTAGATTCCTCCCTCCCGGCCCCCGCGTCGCCCGCTCGGGCGACTCGGGCGGCGACTAGGGTTCCGAGCGCCGCCACCTACATCTCCTCTACCCCTCCTCGCCGCTACCCGATGAAGGCGCCGGGGAAGCCCGTGCGGCCACCAGTGACGGTGGCGGCGAGGCCTTCGTCATCCCTTTCGCGGAGATCCGGATCTACGGGGCGGCGGCCTCTGCTGGTGCGGCGCCGCCGTTCGCGCCCTAGACGGTGTGCGCGGGGACTCTGCCCGGCGTCCTCGACCGCTCGGGTGGTGGGGCGTCGGCGCTTGGCGGCGGCAGTTCGGGGGCCTTCGTCCTCGCCAGATCTGGAGGCCTGCTGCTCCCTCGTTCCCGCTCCTTCCCCTTTGCGCTTGATGCCGGCGGTTGCTGCTGGATCCGATGCTTCTGGGGATGGTGGTGCAGATTGGGACCAGGGGAAACCCTAGGCCGGCTGGTTCGGCTCGACAGTGGCGTCGGCTTCGGGCGACGCATCCTTCCTGAAGGCAGTGTCGTGGTCCCTATTCTGCCACCTCCGGTCCTCTCCCGGGTGAAAACCCAAAATCCGGCCTGGATTGGGTAGCGGTGGCGCCATGGGCGTCATCCCCTCCTTGGAGGCGTTGCCTGGGGAGCTAGGATTCGGGTGTGGGTTGATGAAGGTGGGGGCTTTGGCCGTCCGCTGGTTCTCTGCAGCTGCTCGCGGCGGCTTTCCTGCTGTGCAGAGTGCCTCTTGTATCTTTAGGGCATTTCCTGTCTTTGGTGTTCGCGTCGGAGGAGCGGCGTGGCATCTGGCACGTCGACAACGGCGCGTCTCAGCGGCATGGAGCAGTGGGGGTCTCGCCGGTGGGTGTGTGATGATGGACGAGCGCAGGATGGTGGCGCTCTCTGGCGTCGTGGTGGCGTCGATGGCAGAGAGACCTGGCACGGTTCATGCAACAATACAGATCTGAAGATGGATTGATGGCACGTGACTGCGACGGCCTCATACCCGGCAGGCGTCCTGGTTGAGGAGTGCGCTGGACTGGTAGGTGCCCCATACCCGGCAGGCATCCTGGTTGGGACCTCAGGTTTTAGATGTTTAGGTTTGGCTGCGATGTCTGTTTGGTATTAGGCCCAGACTATCTGCGCCCCTTCATCAATTGGATAGGTGTAGCGACAGTTGTTGCTTAGACGGTGGCTTTAGACTTGCTGTTGTATGGCTTTGTAAGGTCTTGTGAGAATAATAATAAAGTGGCCGTATGCATCGCCCAGATGCAGAGGCCGGGGGTCATCCTCCTTTTTTTAAAAAAATATATGTAAACCTCCCGCAACCGTCTAGACCGTGGTGTCCGTGAAAGCCATTCAACGTCGATCTATATCGATCCGCGAGGCAGTTCGGGCGCGATTTCTTTCGCAAATTGAAGACAAAAGTGTGAAAAGTTTGCGGAAGTCCGGACACCTGAAACGTATGACTCCGACACCCTCGGCCCACCCAATCCCCCCTCCTGGTCCTATTTTCTTCCACTCTGCCCCTTCTCCCCCTTGCTGTGCATCCGCACCCTCCACCTCCGCCGCCGTTGATGTTCGTCTCCGGCTGCCATAGAGGCATTGTTGGACGTCCGCATCTAGTACCGACTCTCCCACTCGCCGTTCTGACGGAGCTTTCAGTCCTGGAGCCATTTGTACCCAGGTACACTCCGCCCCCTGTCGATGACCTCCATGGCGGACACCACACCTGAGAGGTGTTCGGTCAAATGGCATTGAGCTTATTTTCAAATGTTATGTCGTTTTTTAGAGTACGAAGGATGGTGAGCTACTCGACCAAGGAGTATGGGTTGTTGTGTCATCCATAGCTAGCCGTATCCGCAGATTTCATAGGCAGGACCAGAGGGACGCTCTACTGGGAGCAAGTGCATGAAAAGTTTCACGCGGGAAAGCACATTCCTCCCTACGACATGTACATCATTCAACGATGCAACGTGAGGTTGTTGTCGTATTGCTGGCGCGCTATCCAGGTCAGCGTCATCAAGTTTTGCAACTTGGTTAGTCAGCTCGAGGCAAGGTGACCATTGCACGCGGACATGGAGGAGATGGTAAATTTTACTTCCTTTTGGTCAACTTGTTGATTGATTCATTCGCTCAATGTTGGTCTACACATTATATGTAGCCCATACGCGTCGCCATGGTGTATCACGAGTCAGAGGAATGGCCATTTATATGCACACACTGCTGGATGAAGTTGAAGGGGAAGTATGTGTGCGAGAACATGATCAGTTCATGAAGAACTTGTTGGACATCCGGAATCTAGTCGAATTTGAGACCTTGTTGTACTAAACTTAATTTGAATGCTATGTGTGGATAATTTGTGTTATTTTCTATCCGAACTTTGATAAATACCGAGCATTTGCATGAATTTCTCTGCTTTATTAAAATGCGGTTTGAAATATATGCAGCTAGCGTTGGATGGTTGCCTCCCGCATCCGTGTCCGCGGACAAATGCGAGAAGACTTTTGCGGCTTGCCGTGGGAGATGCCCTTAGAAACCAAAATATATCCAAGGGCATGGTTCATGGGATATTGTCCCCTATTTTATTACTCACCTCCCTGTAAATGACATGACCATCATTAGAGGAATGAAGTATGTAAAAAGAGCAAAATACGGCATTGACAAGGGAAAGCCTCCCTCGTTCAGCTTATGGGCATTTGGTAGATGAATTTTTTTTGAAGGACCAGCGAAGCTGGTGTTTCATTGATAACGAGCAGGGAGCAGATGACAAAGTGGCAAGGTGGCGATCCGTAGATCAAGGAAATAAGAAGAAGAAGGTAAAAATGGTGCCTGCGGCACCAAGACCGCTAGCCTATTCTCCTGGCTGGTCCCCAAAGGGGCTCTGGATGAACTTTGCGCCGCCCTGCTGCCATAGGTTTAGACCTCTTCTGATCGCAAGGAGAACATCATTTACATCTGCCGTCTTTGCTCTAAAAATGCAATTGCTTTTTTCCCGCCAGATCTCCCAAAGGGCAAGCATTGCGAGGGCCTTGATTCCTTTTCTGAAATTTGGTGGCGTGGCCTCGACCATAGCTTGCACTTTGTCCAGGGAGCTGCTCCTGCCAATCCAAGTTTCTTGGCGCATGGCATGACAAAGCTGCCAGGTTGAGATTGCCTCCCAGGTTTGAGCCGCAACGTGGCATTGCCAGAACAGATGCATGGAGCTTTCCAGGTTTCGCAGGCACAACTGACAGAAGTAATTGTTGGGCCAGCCTCTTCTTTGTAGACGATCGTTGCACCAGAGACGGTCCTGGTGAAGCAGCCAGGCAAAAATCTTCAGCTTTGAGGGTGCCCAAGTGTCCCCAATGATCGTGCGGAGGGGAGATTGAACACAGCCCTGGAACTGAGCTGCGTACGCTGATCGCATGGAATACTGTCCGGAGGCTGTGATTTTCCATGTAATGTTGTCCTGGCTGACCTCCTGGAGGTTTAAACCGCGCTGTTGGATGCGCCTGTGCAGGTTTAGCACGTCCCGGGCGATTGGGTTGGCGTCGCCGTGAGCTAGGTCGGTGATCCAGCGATCATGTAGCAGCGCGTTAGCAACAGACATGTTCTTCCGCTTGGAGAGCTTGAAAAGGTTGGGGTAGAGGATCTTCAGAGGTGATGCGTCGATCCATGCCGAATGCCAAAAACTGGCCATCTGGCCGTTTCCAATATCCACCTTGGTGGCCGCGCAGAAGAGGGCCCTGTCGGAGGCGTCGCAGGGCGGCTCGGTCCCCGCCCACGGTCGCTCCGGGATTTTCCAGGCGTGCCAAAGCCATCGAAGTCTTAGGGCGCGACTGAATTTAGTCAGGTCGAGGATGCCCAACCCTCCGTGCTCAATCGGCGTGCAGACCCGCCCGCAGCTAACCTTGCAGCTGCCGCCAGAGAGCTCCATGTCCTGGCCCCAGAGGAAGCGGCGTATACACTTGTCGATTTCCTTGAGGAGCTTGGCAGGGAAGCGCAGTGCCATGAGGGCGAACGTTGGCATGGCAGTAAGAACACATCTGACAAGAACTCTATGGCCGGTGATGGATAACAATTTCCCCTTCCAGCCCGCAAGCCTAGCCCTAATACGGTCGAGGATGAATTGGAGATGGACGAGATGGAGGCGGCCGATTGTGAGGGGAAGACCTAGATATCTAATTGGGAACTGCGTAACCGGCCCTCCGAAAGACTGAAGAACTGCATTGAGGTCGACGTTGTTGCAACAAATCGGAGTCGTCGTGGATTTTGCGTTGTTGATCTTCAGGCCAGAGGCGTCGCCAAAACTACTGAGTATGTTCATGATCTGATCAATCTCCTCCTTGATTGGGTTGGCAAAGATGATGGTGTCGTCTGCATAAAGGCTGACTCTGAACTTAACTTCCCTTCGCTACATCGGCGATATGAGTAGCTCTTCTTCTGCCGCTTTGAGCAAGCGATGGATGGGATCTATAGCTAGAATAAAGAGAAGCGGCGACAAAGGGTCGCCCTGACGGAGGCCACGTCGATGCAGGATGGATGAGCCGGGGATGCCGTTGAGGAGGAAGGCGGAGGATGAAGTGGCCAGCAGCAGGGTGATCCAATCCCGCCATCTAGCGCCGAAGCCCAAGGTTGTCATGAGCTCGAGCATATACTCCCATGAGACGTTATCGAAGGCTCTTGAGATGTCAAGTTTGAGGAGAACGGCCGGCGTTTTCCGGTGATGCAGAGCTCTGACGCAGTTTTGCACGTATACAAAACTGTCATGAAGGCATCTGGACTTAATGAATGCAGTCTGGGCAGGCGATATGATATTCTGGACAATTGGAGCCAGCCTGATCGACAGAACTTTGGATACTAGCTTTGCGATGGAGTGAATCAGGCTAATCGGGCGGTAGTCGCCAAGGCCGCTCGCTCCGTCTTTTTTTGGGATCAGTGCCACGATCGCTGAGTTTAACAGCCCGAAGTTGTTGCCGGCCAGATTGTAGAACTGGTTGAAAGCTCGCATCACGTCATCTTTGATGATCCCCCAGCACGATCTGAAAAACAGCCCGCTGAAACCGTCCGGCCCCGGCGACTTCTCTGGTGGCGTGGCTCGGATCGCCGTCCACACCTCTTGCTTTGTGAATGGGTTATCGAGCCCCCCCTCCTGAATCTGTGGCATGTTGATCTGACTCCAGTTGATCATGGATGTACGGTGGCCTACTGTCCCTAGGATTGCATCAAAATGGCTGTGGATGGCCGCTTCTTTATCGCTGTGAGCCGTGGCAATAGACTCGTTGGTGGAGAGCGCATGGATAAAAATTTTCCTTCTGCGTGAGCAAATCTTGGCCATGAAGAATTTTGTTGGAGCATCGCCGGAGCGCAGCCATGTAAGCCTAGAAGCTTGTCTCTTTCTGCACCGCTCGATCGCTGTCAGACCCAAAAGCCTAAGCTTCAGTCCCTTCCGCAGCTCTCGTTCTGCCGGTGACAGCTGGCGCCTCTCTTGAGCTACGTCAAGGCGCAAGATGACCTCACAAGCTATGTGGAACTGCAGCTTTGCGTCGTCGAAGAGGCTCTGGCTCCAAATGCGAAGATCCCTGGCCGTGCGAGCTAGCTTGATGTGGAGGCGCGCAAACGCACAGTTTGGCGCGACTGGCCACGCCCAGGCCATGGTCACCGTGTCCATGAAGCGCGGGAAACGGGGCCAGAAGGATTCAAACTTGAAGCACCTTCGCCGTTTGGGTCCCTCCGCATCAGAAAGCAGTAGTGGGCAGTGGTTGGAGCATGCCATAGATGCAGCCAGCAGCATTGCGCGGGGGAACAGGGCTTCCCATGGCGCGTTGCAGAAGAACTTCTCGATGCCCACCATTGTTGGGTTGTCACGCTCATTGCTCCAGGTGAACTTGCGGTTGCCACATTTTATTTGGCGTAGCCCGGCTATATCTATGGCGGCCCTAAAACGATCCATGAGCCTTCTATTTAGGTTTAGGTTGTTTTTCTCCCTAGCCTCGTAAATTTGGTTGAAGTCTCCGTTTATAATCCATGGCTCAGAGCATGGCGGGGTGGAGTTTGAGATTTCTGCTAGAAAAGCTTCTTTGCCTGCGTCATCCGTCGGCCCGTAGACAGAGGTTAACCAGAACTGATATTGGTGCCTAGCTAGGCTAACTTTTACAGTGATTGCAAACTGGCCTACATCGTGAGTGACCACGTCGACTAAGTCCTGATTCCAAAGGATGGCTATGCCGCCTTGAGTGCCCATGGCTGACAGTACCACACAGCCCCGCAAGGATTGGCCGCCGATGTCGTGCACAAGGGTCGGCGTCCACACATCGATCTTGGTCTCCTGCAAACACAAGATGGCGGCGCGGTGCGCGACAACAACCTCGCGGACCGCTTCTCGCTTCGCCGGCGAGTTCAAACCACGAACGTTCCAACTCATGATCGGGGGCAAGGTGGGTTCGTCAATCATCAGGACACTGGAGATCTCTCCAGTGACTACACTTACTAATAAAAGAACACAGGTACACTTGCAAGCGGTCCGAGGAGTGCCATCGCCCACCAATAGGCCCCAAGTTGCGACGGCGCCAGCTCAACCTCACACCATAACGCTGACAGAGGGGAAGTAAACCTAACTCAGGCTAGCCGAACGCTGGCCGCCACCGGAGACTACAACTACTACTACTACAAGGAAGGATCTCTAACATGACTACACCATGGCCTTCTCGGCGACTCCTTCAGGCCCGTTGAGACCTGTAGTGATGCGCAGGGCCTCCGTGCCCATCCTGGTAAGCTTGGCGATGACGGCGATGTCCTCCTCGGAGAGGGGCTCGTCGAACCTGCGCGCGAGCGCCTCCGCCGCCTTCTTCGTCATCTTCTCCTTTGGTCCGAGGACGCCAAGGCCCTGTACCAGGCGGAGCGTGCCGCGCTGAGCAACCGGCACCTTGCAGTTCAGGGCTGCATGGCGCGCGCTCTGGCGCGATGGCGGAACGGACGTGGCACGTGTCTTGGGAGGAGCGGAACTTCGCTTGGGCTTGGGCAGGCCAAGCAGGGGGGTTGGCTTGTCGCAGAAGAGGCGCCGTGGTGCAGCAGAGGACTCGGCGATCTCTAGGAGCTGAACTTGCTGTGTGAGTGTGAACAAAATAGGGTCGCAAATCGGTTGGTTTTTTATAGTCGTATTAGGAGAATGCTACTGTTGTATGACTACATAGTGGACTGCCGTGTATAGAGGATCTTCTGCCTCTCATTTTTAACCCTATTATCAAGGAATAAAATTCTTTCACCTCGTAAAAAAATAGAACTTGCTATAGGGTGTATATGCACAAGTTAGCTAACATATAAATGTACCTTAGCACGAATTTACTCTTTTTGCCAAAATTTCCGTTCTTCCTCATATACGAGTAACATTTTTTTGTTCAACTAAAAAGAAGTAGTTAACTATAATCCAAATATTTGGAAGGGGAGCCTTGGCGCAGTGGTAAAGCTGCTGCCTTGTGACCAAGAGGTCACGGGTTCAAGTCCTGAAAACAGCCTCTTACAAAAATGTAGGGAAAGCCTGCGTACTATAGACCCAAAGTAGTCGGACCCTTCCCCGGACCCTGCGCAAGCGGGAGCTACATGCACCGGGCTCCCCTTTGAAGGGGAGCCTTGGCGCAGTGGTAAAGCTGCTGCCTTGTGACCATGAGGTCATGGGTTCAAGTCCTGGAAACAGCCTCTTACAGAAATGTAGGGAAAGGCTGCGTACTATAGACCCAAAGTGGTCGGACCCTTCCCTGGACCCTGCGCAAGCGGGAGCTACATGCACCAGGTTGCCCTTTTTTTTTAAAAAAAAGAAGTAATTATTTTTGTAACTATCACCTAACTTGTGTTTGCTTGTGTGTGACATCAACCTTACTTTCTAACATGTCTCAAGGGCACATGTCGTTAGGGTTTCCTCTACCCCCCATCGGTTACCGCCAGGAGGGTTGTGTTTTTGGGTGTGTGTTTTAAATTTGCTTAGGGTTTGTGTCCTACTTAGAAAGGTGAGATGATGACGGCTTTCTGAAGATAGAATAAGGTTCTTTTTACCTTGCCTTCATCTCGATGATGCGTCTAGAGGGCGTTTCAAGGTATGTTTTCGATGGATCTCGTGGGATTTGGTCGATGTTTGTCTTCGTTGGATCAGGTTGGATCCGATATTCATTCGTTTATGTTCGTGTGTCTACATGTTGGATTCTTTCAATGTGCGCTTCTCATCATCAACGACGGTTGCTGTTCTGATGCACTGATCATGTGGGGTCTTACCATGACGACTTTCTGACTGTCTACTAGAATAATGTTTGTCCGGCTCCGGTGGCTCCAGTGTTTGTAGTTGTGGCTACGTGGTCTACGAACTTGAATGTAATTTATGTTACTTATGATGCTTCTTCGTACTGCCTTGGCGGTTGATGAGTAGAAAAGTTTTCTGAAGTTTATTTATTTTCTAATCTGATGTGATGAATAATCACATTCAGTTAATTAAGCAGTACTACCCGTCATTGTTTACTAGCCCCTCTTGTATTCTGGGTAATATTGTGACCATGATTTTAACTAATAAATAAAAGTTATATGTAACAAAAAAATATCATTGAAGTTTATATTTAAATATGAATACAATAATATAATTTTTTATGACATGAATTAATATTTTGCTAATGTAGTAAACTTTGACTTAAAAAGACCAGTGATGATTCTACGTACAAGTTGTGGGGTCAACTGACCCGCAACTTTTGATAGAAACAACCTAAAATTTCTGTACACTCTACAGTAGGAAGAAAATAATCCTAAAATTTGTGGAGTCAACTGACCCGCAACATTTGATAGAAACAACCTAAAATTACTGTATGCTTATTGTACACTAGGAAGAAAATAATCCTAAAATTAACAGTAATCTTCTAGATTTTTCCGGCTGGCTTCATTATTGATGAGAACTAATAAACTTAGAGGGAGGTAGGAATTTCAACGAAAAACTTAGAGAGAGGTAGCAATAAACATGATAAAAGCTGAATGGAAAGACAACCGGTAGTAAAATCTTAGAGCATTTACGGTCGGGCACCTCAAACCCGCTTCGAACGCCTAGACAGACGGCCGATTCAGTGACCGGTCACAGAAAATCAACTCAGCCGGGCGCCTCAAACCCCCACTCAAACGTTTGAGCTGTCGACACCCATCATATCCAGCCCAAATATGGGATGGATATGGGGAGGCTCGGGCGCGTCCGCCACGTCGGACCCGACACACGTTGGCCCATCTGATCACACATATATTCATCCCCGTCCACTCTCCAGGCCAAGTCCTAGCCACTTCACTCCCCTCCTCCACCCAAGGTCCCTTCCGGCGATCTCCGGCCTTCTCGGGCATGGCAGGCGCGGGAGGAGGCGGTAGCCCTCACGGCGGTGGACGTCAGCGAGGCGGAGTCGCATTCTCCGATTGCCCGTATAGTGCACCAATTCAGGCACCGCCACCACGTTGTGATGGATATCGCCGGCTCGTCCCAGGACGGATCCATCGTCAATTTGATGTCCACCGGCACTGTCAGGGTTCCATCTCCTACTCTACCTCGCCGGTGACCGGATCAATACTCCGGGGGACGCAGGCGGCGTGTAAATTTCGTGTTTTGACCCCTTTTCAAAACTTGACCGAGATCTGCCCCTGCCTTGCAAAAGTTTCGAGATCTGACCCTTTTCTTACCGCCAGGGTCCATCGCGGTAGGGTATAACACCTTACTAGAATTTTTTCCTAAGCAAGGAACACAGTGCATGGTCGCACCTACCGCCGGGCATCTTGGAGGTAGGGGTGTACATGCTATCGACGACCCGTTTGGCGGTATGGGTGTTTCCTACCGCCAAGGTCCCCGACGAAAGGCTGTTACACTCTATCGCTATGGACCCTGGCGGTAGCAAAATGGCCAAATCCCGAAATTTTTACAAACTGAGGTTAGATCTCGATTAACTTTCAGAAAAAGGTCAAAACACGAAATTTTGCCGCGGCCGCCCGCCGAATATAGGCACAACGGAGCCGAATGAGCTCTGCTTAAAGACGGGTTTACATTGCATATAATAGTATGGATTTAAGGTTTTCAATTTAAGACATCCAGTTGTATAATGGATTATTTGAAGCATGAGTTGTCACTGTCCACGAACCTTTGAGGGATCAGATTTGTCAAGTCCGGCTATAGATGCTCTTACACAACCTCCCTCACCACCCCTCCCTGGCCCACATCCGGTACCACTGCCACCACCTAGCGCATGCTGCCGCACATTACCTTGGCCTTAGGTCATCGTGTCTTCTTTTTGAATAAAATAAACCTTAAATGCACCCATAAGTTACCGGGTTAGTCACAGAGATTATATTTTACAACTTCGCTGCTTACCATCTCGAGTCTCTTACTAACAAATTATTAATTTAATCCCCCCGCAAAAAGAAACAAATTATTAATTCCAGTTTATTGGTTGGAGAGCACTAGAGGGAGAGGTGTGAAGAAGGAAGGGCGGAGCGTCTGCGTGTGCTTTACTTTGCGTTCACCACTGACTTCGCTTGGCTGGGGTGCTTTCTTCCGCGTCACTCCCGTCCGCCCCGACCGACTGACGGACTGCTCCTCTCTCTCTCTCTCTCTCTCTCTCTCTCTCTCTCTCTCTCACCTTGCCTCGCCAGTCCACTACCAACCACGCTGACAACTCCCCTTCTCCTGCCGCCACCACCTTCCAATTCCATCTCCAAATCCCCTCCCTTCCTTCCCCATACATTCCCTCCCCACACTGCAATTGCTTCGTCCTCTTCCTCCTCCCGCTGCTGCGCTGGATCCCAGGTACCCTATCCATCCATCCAATCCCCCTTCATCCCCTCTTTCTCGGAGCGAATGCGAGCGTCTCGGCTAATAACTGGATCTCACTCATCCCCGAGCTCCTCTTTTCCCTGCTCCTCCCCGCTCCCCCTCCGCCATTACCCACAATGCTCCCGCTGATTCGGTTTCGCCGTCCAGATTTCAGGCTACAAACAGTTTTTATTTCATTCTTCTCTCCATCTTGCTCCTCAGATTTATAAGATTCATCAACTTTGGCATTTAGGATGCTAGCTTAAGGTAGTAATCTTGCGCCCCTTCTGTTGTAGCTTTGCTTAGCTTGCGTGCAGCTAGCTGCTTTGTCGGTTCCCTGAACCGTGCCCAATTTTCTGTTTCTGTGGAGAGATGCTACATCTATATGTGGTATCCATCCATAATCAAAGGGCGGGTAGGCCTGATGTTCAATTTCTACTTATTTCTCTGCTCTAGTGTGAAACGCATCAGGATGTCTCAAGAACTCGTGTCTTCATACCTCTTTACTTGTTTAAGCCTGTAGCTCTTGGATTGGACATACTTAATTTTCAACAGCAAGTAAGCTCTAGGTATGGGAATGGTGGTTGGCACGTCAGTCCGCTTCACTTGATCTTGGCCACATGTCACTCTGTTGTTCTTTCTGCATAAGTAATACTGGTTTGAAGCTAGTACATTCGTGTGCAAACTTAATTTGCATTTGCCGACCCTCTAATTGCACGCGGAGCACGCCACCTTTGCCTGGTCTTCAGCTTGGTGGTTGCAATGTAGCTTTCTCATTAATTCCCAAATCAGCAAACAGTTCCACCATTTCTTTTATACGTATTAGGGTAGGTTTATTACCTCCGTGGGAACGCTGCAAACAGTTTGAGACAGATGATATTAAGTGTCCACAGACCAAGCAATCAAGTTAATATAGGCAAGTGTTTCTTTGCATCTGTCACTAACACCTTCTTATCCTTTGAACGCAGGTGCTTGATGATCACAAGATGTCATCAAATTCCACGCTCACAGAATCACTTCATGAGAAAACAATCGTCTTTGGGCTTAAACTTTGGGTTGTGATTGGGATCGCTGTTGGAGCATCCCTCCTGGGTATTCTTCTTATCCTTGTGATATGCCTAACCATCCAAACCTGGATCAGACGGTCACGAAAGGCATTCAAGGAGCTTCCCATGACCCAGATACCTTCTGCATTCAAGGACATCACAGAAGTCAGGGTGGCTGACCAATTTTCACCCAATGATTATGTTGTACATGATGGGCTTCTACTCGCCATTGAGAATGGGCCTGTTGAATCAATGGATAAAGATGCAGTTCAATTGGTGCAGGAGGACAATTCGAGGCATAGAGAAGAGAACAATCTTTCAGGTTCTTTAGTTCACACTGATGGCTGTGATGGAATTCAATCTGTTTCTGTCTGTGAACAGCCTTCCGTACATGCTACTGCCGATTCTGCGCCATTGGACGGCCTACCTGAGTTTTCTTACCTTGGTTGGGGCCATTGGTTCACTCTCAGAGATCTAGATGTTGCAACCGACCATTTTGCAAAGGACAACGTAATTGGTGAGGGTGGATATGGTGTTGTGTACCGTGGCAGATTATCAAATGGCACCCCAGTCGCTGTCAAGAAAATCCTTAACAATTTGTGAGTTTTCCTATAACGATATTTCGGTGACGAAATGGATGTCTATGGGTTTATTGTGTTGACTTTTTGGCTGGAAAGTTTATTGTGTCACCTCCTTTCTGCTTATACAAGAATTGCTTGACTTTGTGCAGAGGGCAGGCCGAGCGGGAATTCAGAGTGGAAGTTGAGGCAATTGGTAATGTTCGCCACAAGAATTTGGTCCGGCTTTTGGGATATTGTGTTGAGGGTACCCAGAGGTCAGAATATGTCATCATTTTTTTTTCTTCTTCCATTTTTTCTCTAAAGCATAGCCTGTTATGTTTCTATTGTTTTAGCATCAAATAAACAAGAAAGTCATAACATGAATTGCTTGATGTGTTTGCATAACCAGGATGCTTGTATACGAGTTTGTTAACAACGGGAATCTTGAAAGTTGGCTCCACGGAGAATTGTCCCAGTA
This sequence comes from Triticum dicoccoides, assembly GCF_002162155.2. Classification (NCBI taxonomy): domain Eukaryota; kingdom Viridiplantae; phylum Streptophyta; class Magnoliopsida; order Poales; family Poaceae; genus Triticum; species Triticum dicoccoides. The sequence continues at coordinate 449,158,707 of NC_041386.1, forward strand.
CAGCTCTCTCACTTGGTTAGCTCGCATGAAAGTTCTTCTGGGGACTGCAAAGGCGTGAGTAGCTCCTTCACTAAACTCATTCTTTTCTTAGGATCTCTGTACTTCCAAAATTCTGTTCATCACGTGATAGTGTGCAAGAGCTAACAAATGATCATTCTGATTGATGCACATCGGCACATGTTTCAGGCATAATGGCATCTGGGTTTAACTATCGTACCAAGTTATTAGCCGCTAGAAATTATAGTATATACTGTTGTGAACAGAAACAAGTTTGGATTTGGATCAGCCCTGAAATATGATTACAGTGAAGGTTGAGACTACACAAATTTTTAGCCAGTCCTTGTCGGTACTGTATCACAATGGCTTTAAGTAGTGCTTCTTTTTGTTGTTGCAAGTAACTAGTGCTCTTCTTTTTTTGAATAACATGGTGGTGTTCTGTTCAGTCATTCGATATTGTTCTTAATTTTACCTATAGCCTTGGGGCTCTTGGAAACATCAATTTGATACAGACTCCACATTTGCCTGCAGCCTTGCATACTTACATGAGGCACTTGAACCAAAGGTTGTGCATCGTGACATCAAGGCCAGCAATATCTTGATCGACGATGAGTTTAATGCCAAAATATCTGACTTTGGTTTGGCCAAGATGCTTGGTGCTGGTAAAAGTCATATTGCTACTCGAGTTATGGGTACCTTTGGGTAAGTTTTTCATGCCATGGTATATATGAGTCAGTTTCTGTTTTCATTTCCTCCAAAATTTATCCATTATAATTCGAGAGATTAGTTGTGGATGCTAACAATTAGTTTCACTCAATAACTATTATATTCTTGTTATGCAGCTATGTTGCGCCTGAGTATGCTAACAGTGGGCTTTTGAATGAGAAGAGTGATGTCTACAGCTTTGGGGTTCTTTTATTGGAAGTTATTACAGGTAGAGATCCAATTGACTATGATCGCCCCCCAAGTGAGGTAATACTTGCAAAATCTCTTCTGTTATGTTTGAGATCCCTAATTGTTGTCTTCATCTCTTCTTTTTACTCATTTTTCAATCTCTTCTGTTACCAGGCAACTCAGTGCCCTTCATCTCTTTCTAACACACTGCTGTTGCTATTTACCTGTAGGTAAACCTAGTCGATTGGCTTAAATTGATGGTCGCCAACAGACGGTCTGACGAAGTGGTGGATCCACACCTTGAGAGAAGACCATCGACAAAGGAACTCAAACGTGCCCTTTTGACAGCTCTGCGGTGTATCGATCTGAATGCTGAAAAGAGACCAAGGATGGATCAGGTCGTCCGGATGTTGGATTCTAGCGAAACCATACCTCAAGAGGTTTGATTCACAAAAGAACACCATTCACATATGATTATTGGTTTACCTGGAAATCATGCATTTTCCTGCTATTTTCATTCATTGTATGATCAATTGGTCATTGCACAGTATATACTTGTGCTGGACTGATGTGCTGCCATTGATGCCATCTTATTTGGTTATCCTATATGCTTGCTCTACCGGCTCCATTTGGCTTAGAGAGGATTGTTTAGCTTGGTTTTGAATTTGATGCTTATTGCCTACATATGCACAATCACAAAAGTTGAACATGCAAGTGACTGGATTTGCAGGAACGAAGACCACGACAGAACCGGATCTCTGAGAATACTGAAACCGTGCCATTGAGGGGCAAGAACAGCATCGAGAAGAGTGATGCCCCTGAGCATGAGGAGAGGCCCCCTCGGCCAAAGAGTCGTCCATTTTCGTCCAAATGAGGTAAAGAAAGAAGGAAACCCTAAACATCTTTTGGAGATATAAAGATAGAGAGAGATACCAGCGCGCGGAAGAACATGGTGGAGAATTCTTCTGAATACGTAACAGATTGATCGATTTTTATTTTTCACCCCTCGGAGCGGGGATTTTTGCATTTGTTGATACATGGAATGGAATGTACAGTGGTGTGTATGACGGCTCAAGGATGTACAGAACTAGCTTGTAAAACGGTCTGAAAGGCTCTCAGCTGGTGTGGTTGCTGGTATGAGCTACAGACTTCTCTTATCTCTACTACTATCGTATTGTACACACCAAGAGTATAAATCAAAGAAAAAGAAAAAAAATGTTTCGTGGGTGGTTGTCACCTGTCAGTTTGTGTTTCTGGCGTCTGAATCTGAAATTTTCAGCCTAGAATAGAGTGATGTACTCCCTCCGGTCCATTTTAGTTGCATATAAGTTTTGTTTGAAGTCAAAGCATCTCTACTTTGACCGAATTTATAAAAAAAAGTATTAACATTTACGATGCCAAATCAATTTTGTTAGATTCATTACGAAATGTAGTTTCATGGGATATATATTTGGTATGGTTGATATTGATATTTTTTAATATATATTTAGTCAAACTTTACAAAGTTTGACTTGACCCAAATCTAATATGCGGAGTAAAAAGGACCGGAGGGAGTATCAGGTAAAGGAAGAATTCTTGTCATGTGTGACTTTGATCATTGTTTGTGACCAATAAGGATAGCTATCCTTCTGGTGTTAAAATGATTCTGTGATTGTTTCAGAGATAAAATGATTACTACCTCCGTCTGGGTTACTAGTGACTTTCGTATTTTGTGCTAAACTTTGACCTTAGTTGGTTTATTAGTCCTTTTTGTATTTTGTGCTAAACTTTGACTTTAGATTTGATTAACAAAATATAAGTTATATGCTACAAAATTACATTGGTAGATTCTTATTTGAAAGAAGTTTACAATGATATAATTTTTGTTGCATATAAATCATATTGTGCTAGTTAAATCTATGTTAAAATTTGACCCAAAATGCGAGAGAACTAACAAACCCGGATGAAGATAGTACTTTTTTTAGAATCGATGAAGGTAGTACTTGAAAGAAAGGTGTTTATCTGTCACAAGTCTTTCAGGATTCAGAAATAAAATGTTTGTTTTCAAAGAAACGATTTTTTATCTACAAAATAGATAGGATTCATTTTCCACTAGACTGTTTGGATTCAGAATAAATGAGGAATTCGATATTTTTTTGTCACTAGTCTCTTTTGGAATTATCTCCACTAGCTCTATCTTACCTTCTTCTCAGCGCGTTCGCCTCCGCATTGCCTGCCAACTCCACCTCCATGGCGCTAGCCGGCGCCGCCAACGCCACCTTCCGGCCCCGCCTGGTCACCGCCGCCGCTGACACCTCCGACACTAATACTCGCCGCCGACACTGGAAGGCCGGCGAGTTCCCATTCCCCACCACCTCCCCCTCCTCCGGCACGCAGCAGCGCCGGAGACCCCGGACCACGGAGCGCCCGCCCCCACCTCCACCGTCCAAGGGGGAAGACCCGGAGGGGAGAGGGCGCCAGAGGCACTGGAAGGCGGGGGAGGACCCGGAGGGGGGAGGGCGCCAGAGGCACTGGAGGGCGGGGGAGTTCCCGGCGGCGGCCGAGTCCCAATCCCAGTCCGGGAGGAGGGGCCGCGCTCGCACCCCTATCAAGAACGTCCAGAAGAGGCTCGACGCGCGCGCCGATGCCAAGGCCTGGGCCTGCACAGTCACCGAGGCCCTCGCCGACCGCATCGCCGCCAAGAACTGGCGGGAGGCGCTTCAGGTAACAGTCACCAACCAGCTATACCAATCAAAATTTCCTTATAAATTTGTAATTTCCCTTTTACTTTGCGTCGCACCATTTTAGGAATTACCAACTGATTTGATTTCCGAAAAATGAATAAATATGTGTAGGTCTTCGAGATGCTCAAGGAGCAAACTTTCTACTATCCCAAAGAGGGCACCTACATGAAACTCCTCCTGTTGCTGGGGAGATCAGGCCAGCCTTCTCTAGCACAAGACCTTTTCACCGAGATGCAGCAGCAAGGATGCCAGCCAACTCCCGAGCTTTACACGGCCTTGATCGGGGCCTACTGCCGGAACGGCCTCCTAGACGAGGCACTCAAGCTTCTCGAAGACATGAAGGCCGCCCCGCTGTGCCAGCCTGATGTCTACACTTATAGCATCCTCATCAAGGCCTTCGTCGACGCCTCAAGGTTCGACCTCGTCGATGCTATGTACAAAGAGATGGCTGAGCGCTCCGTGACACCCAACACGGTCACGCAGAACATTGTTCTCAGTGGCTACTGCAGAGCAGGAAGGCTGGACGATATGGAGAAGCTACTCTCTGCGATGCTCGAAAGTGCAAATTGTAAACCGGATGTCTGGACCATGAACATTATCCTAAGCCTGTTTGGGAACAGTGGCCAGGTTGAGCTGATGGAGAAGTGGTACGAGAAATTCCGAGGCTATGGGATCGAGCCAGAGACTCGGACGTTCAACATTCTCATTGGTGCTTACGGGAAGAAGCGGATGTATGACAAGATGTCTGCGGTGATGGAATACATGCGCAGGCTAGCATTTCCATGGACGACTGCTACATACAACAATGTGATCGAGGCATTTGCTGTGGCAGGTGATGCCAAAAACATGGAGGACACATTTAACCAGATGCGCTCAGAGGGGATGAAGCCAGATACAAAGACCTTCTGTTGTCTAATAAACGGGTTCAGCAATGCAGCCCTTTTCCACAAGGTGGTAGGCATGGTAAAGCTTGCTGAGAGGCTCGATGTACCGGCGAATACGTCTTTCCACAACTCTGTTCTTGCGGCATGTGCGAAAGCGGAGGATCTGATGGAAATGGAGAGGGTCTTCAGGCACATGAAGCATATGCAGTGTGAAGCAGATGCCATCACATACTCCATCTTGTTGGAAGCTTATCGGAAGGAAGGAATGACCGACAAGATGTATGCTCTGCAACAGGAGAACCCAAGTTTGGTTTCGACTGAGCTTGTCATGGTGTAACTAACCTCATAAATTGATTATGGTGTTGAGTTCATCTGACTGAAATGAAAAATCCGTTCCTCTTCATGTCTGGAATTAATAGTGCAACCTAGCAAATTAACTACTGCCAGAATTGTTTTATTTCTGTTGACCTACAAGATTAGTATGTATGATAACTGTATTGCTGTAAGGACAGAGAAGCTTCATTATATCAACTCTCAAGTGATATGCCACTATTTAGTACCTCCTTTGTTCCAAATAAGTGACGTGCTTTAGTTCAAATTGTTTGAACTAAATCATGACAGTTATTATGGAATGGAGGGAGTATACATTTTGATCCTAGCAGTCATAGTCATTTTGTTTTGGAATGTGTCTGTAAGCTGATTCAGACAAAGGTTTGTGTGGAGTGAATATCCTTCTAGCTTGTCAGGTGAAGTTGAGATTATATCAGGTTCATTTTCATGTTAACGGTAACTGCTAAAATAACAAATGGTCATTTCATTTGGCGCAGTAGACCTGTTTTTATTGCTAGGTGAATGATATGTGCTTTTGATTGACTACTAACCATGGTTTCTATAATAGCATGTACTATGTCAGGAGAGTTGAGGCACTCATCTCGTGGGTCTGCAGTCTGTTCAGAAATAATTTTTAGTACTACTTGGTTTGAGAAGGTACTGACGATAAACCCCTTTCTCTTCCACCCCTAATTCATCTGAAGTACTCTGTTTCTTGTTTTCCCATCCCATGATTGAATCAATGGTTCAGGAACTAGAAAAATATGATCCCGTATTCTTGCAGCGAAGCCCATCTGGAACTGGAATATGGGGTTAAAAAGCACTGTATGTTCGTACCATTTCTAAGTGTAACATGCCTTCTTGTCTTCTATAAGTATAGATTTGGTGTTCTAAATCAGCGACAATTAATATGGATCGGAGGGAGTAGCATACAATCCTGGAATACATTCTGGAATTTCCATTCGGTTGCTATAACATGCTTTGTGTTTTCTCAGCATTTTTTTTGCTATACTGTTTTAGTGAAGACAAGTATAAGCTGGGACCCACTATTGATAAATACTCCCGATGTAGCCTGAAGACATACGTGCGACGATGGCTGCTACAAATATCACTTGGCAAGGCACAGTAAATCTTTGTCCATTTACCTACTTTGGAATAAGCAAATAAAGAGCCAATGATAAAAGGGGAGAGTGAGAGAACAGAAGCCACCATTGTTATGGTTGGCAGTAAATTTTGGCTTGGAGCCACATGATACATACGTGGGTAACTGGGCATGCTACTCTGTCTTAACCAGTCTGAGAATTTCTAAAGTATTCTTTTGAGTATCCAGGTGTTTGTAGCCAGTATGCGCAAAATCTATTTCTAGCTGCATTCTCAACTGATGTGGGTAACATGCGTCAATACATGTTTCCAGATTGTAGTCGGCCCTAGTTCTTGGCACCCCCAGAAGCTTTGCTTGGAGAACGAAATGTTGAGAGCACACCGTAAATGTTTGCAAGTATGGTAGGAAAGCTGTAAATAGAACAGAAGCTAACTTACAGGAAGAATTCGGCCTTTGGGTTACCATATCATACTTATCAGTATTCTTTTTTTTTTTGACAACTCATCTTGTTCCATGCATTTAAGTGTTTCTTATGGCTACAGGAATTTGAACGTCTCAGGTGGGTGGTTAATCCAAAGAAGCCGACCAGCTGTCTCATACAGGTAGCTAAGGAATGGGCTTCACCATTGGTGGTCCTTCGCTCAAAATTTATCTCGGCACTCTCAAAATTATGCATCTTCTCTGATATTTCACGTGCTATGTGTGTAAATCACCATCATTCCTTACTACAGGCTACACGCTATAACCACTCAAGCTCGATGATCAACTCATAGAGACAAGGATTATCAACTTATATTATATGCCCAACACCATGCTCCTTGTACACTTGGATTATGAACAAGAGATGCAACTTTCTTTAGAGGTTTCTTGACATCAATCTTGACTCTTAACCCTGAAGAAGTTGCCCTCAAAATCTTGGGAAACACACCCGCCAAAAAAAATCTTGGGAAACAGCGCTGCAAAAACAAATTCTCCCACTTTCCCTACAAAGGATTTCAGCAATTTGTGTGTACCCATGTGGAAGATCATGTATTTGAATCCATATCAACAGATCTAACTTCATCCAATAGGGTTTGGTGAAGCCATCATAAGGTGCAAGAATAACAGTGTTTCCCAAAAAGTCCAGGGGTCCTCTTCAATGACTCTCCCAATCACCCAGACACGAAAACTGAGTCGTATACAAATTATCAGACAGCGGGCAAGGCTTCACATCCTGCACAAGATCCTAGGCTACCCGCATGTTCTTGTAGGACCAAGGTTGGCTATAGGGTTTAGCCGTGGGAACCCTGTAACGCCCCGGACACACCCATCGGTGGTCGTTATTCATGGCGGGATCTAGACTGGCCCCACAAATCAATACTAGTCCTTTCTGCACACTTTGTGCTCACTTGTGCGCACCCAGGAGCAACTTTTCGGTCGGTCACCTATCTTGAAACTACTCCAAGCTGAGAACGCTTAACTTTAAAGTTCTGTCCGAATGGGTTTCCGGAAAAGAAGAAATTCCTTATTGATATGAGTAGTCTATCATCCCTATTAAGGTAGACTATCACATACACCCCCACTCAACGGGTCACAAACATCATGAACAACATGACCGCACACCTATCCGCAAACATCCGTGTAACCGTGAGGGTCGGCTCTGATACCAACTTGTAACGCCCCGGACACAGCCATCGGTGGTTGTTACTCTTGGCGGTATCTAGACTGGCCTCACAAATCAATACTAGTCTTTTCTGCACACTTTGTCCTCACTCGTGCGCGCCCAGGAGCAACTTTCCGGTCGGTTACCCATCCTAAAACTACTTCAAGCTAAGCACGCTTAACTTTGGAGTTCTGTCCGAATGGTCTTCCGAAAAAGAAGGAATTCCTTATTGATATGAGTAGTCTATCATCCCTATTAAGCCAGACTATCACAAACCCCGACGATGGCCATCCAACATGTTGTAGCCACCGGCAGTGCTTCCTCCTGCTCTACAACAACATCTTGATTCTCCTCCGTCAAATGAGTTCTTTCATCATTGCTTCGACGTCACTCAAGACTTCTCCCGATCCAAACGCTTCCTTCTCCATTGGTTATCCTAGCCCGAAGATCAATCTACCGGGCCATGGGGAACCCGAGTAAGCTAGACAAGACCAGGAAACGACACTAGGTCGTCCCTTAATCAGTTTGAACTAGTCCTGCAGGAGATGGCGAAAGGTTGGGAGGAAACTCGACGTTGGCTGGAATCGGTACCATGAAGAACAGAAACCCTAACTCGAGGGGAATGACAACGAAAAAGGTGGCGCACTGCATGCATACACTTTTTTTGAGGCGGCATCGCTAAGCTTTATTAATCGACTGAAATGTTTACAGGAATAGACACGGTGTTGAAGCGAATTCCAATCCACACATGGCGTCCCAAACTCAAAGAACTCGTGAACTAGCTATGTATTGAGCTTCATAGTTATTATTACGCCGCTTATGGCTAAAAAGACATTCTGAAAAGGATCAGACCACTGCCCGATCTCCTTCGTGATGGCTGCATGAAATCACATACCCCCATTCTTGATATCGTCAATTATAACTTTGCAATCCGAGGTAATGTGAATCTTCTGTTGTGCGAAATCTTTTGCTAAGCAAAGGCCTTCTTGACATGCAATTGCTTCAGCCGAGTTGGGTCAGACGTGCCTCTATACACCATGGCTGAAGCATCCAAGTAGGTGTCGTCCATACAACGTTCAAGGGATTGTGAATTTTCTTAGCAACTTTAATTTCTTCAATATAGTTATTGATGAACAATGGGTTGATCATGGGCTTTGCAATACATCCTCATGTATTGCCTTCCTCCTTGCTGACCAAATAGCCACTACTGAAAAAATATTTAGGTGGGCTCAAATTAGAGCCAGGGGAGGATAGGTACCTGTCACTGAGCAGTTGCCATTGAGAATGTAGTGGGTGACTTAGCACAAGCAGCGCGCAACAGGTCCTTTGCAGATGTAAATACCTGGATTTCTGAGAAGTGAGCTTGGGACCGCTTTCTTGCGAGTACTGGGCAAGCCGGTCAGATAAGATGGAACCCTATCCATCAAGTAGCAATGGGGGTAAAAAGTGTCGCCAGCCACTCCTGTGTGGATAGCAGTGGCGGGCAAACATAACCACCCGCCACTCGTAATTTTTTACAAATTTACCTGTGGGATCATAAAACCAGCAGTGGCGAGTGACAAACTCAAGCCCGCCACTAGTTTGCCATGCACCACTGGCGAGCCAAAAATTTGTTGCCACATCAATATTTCGATGACATGCGTCAATTTCTCCCAAAATTTCTAGAAAGTAAGCAGTGATGGGTACACTAAAGCGTCCGTCACATATATAGTAAGTCAGGAAAATACTTGAAAGGTCATATTTACTAAAATCAGATTAGTCTAAAATTAGTGGTGTGTATTAAATATATAATTTTTTTTAAGTTGAAATGTGTAAAAAAATAGAGTTCCGTGTGGTAGGCGGCACTTTCCTTTCAAAACCCTGACACTTCCCTGGAGAGTGTTCGGCTTGTATTTGAAGTGCATCAAATTTTACCTTAACGCTATCAAATTTTTACCAAACTCTAAAGTGATCCTATGAAGACAACATGCCAAGTTTCATCTATTTCCGAACTCTTTTGCACGTTATTTGAAACCGAAGAGCATTTTGCCCTTTTTAATGGCTGAAAAATCAGTTAATGCTTTTAAAATAGCAAACCAACTAAAAAGTATCTAAATTTGAGCATGGGACTTCCAATGGTGTGTACTCCCTCCTTCCCAAAATATAAGGCGTCAGTTGATTTTTTTTGGTCTTTATTGCACAATTTTGACTATAATTTTCATGTATTATATGATAAAAAATTAGTATACATACATATGAAATAAAATTATTTTGCAAGTCAAATACGACAATGCCATTCATATATGTCAATCCATGGATTTTAATATATATTAGTGGTAAAACTCGTGCGTCAAATATCGTGCAAAGTCAATCACACCTTATATTTTGGGAAAGAGGGAGTATTAAACATAGAAAAAATGAAGTTAAAATGATGAAAAAAAGAGTTGTTCGTGGAAGTTGGTGGTATTCGTTCGAAACCTGATACTTTGCCAGAGAGTGTTCAATTTGTATCCAATTTTCCCTGTAACGCCCTCAAATTTCTATCGCCCTACAGGTGTCCTATGAAGACACCATGTCAAGTTTCATCCATTTCTGAGCTTATTTGCATGTTATTTGACATCAGAGAGCGTTTTGCCCTTTTAATGGCTAGAAAACCAGTTAATGCTTTAAAAGCAGCATACCAACCCAAAAGTGTCCACTTTTGAGAACGAGACTTCCAATGGTGTGTAGTAGACATAGAAAAAGTTTGAAGATGAAATGATGTAAAAAAAGTTTTCTGTGGAAGGCGGTGGTATTCGTTCTAAACCCTCATACCTCACCGAAGAGTGTTCGGTTTGTTCACAAAGTGATTCTGGTTTTCCATGTAACGCCCTGAAATTTTTACCACGCCCTACATGGGTCCTATGAAGACACCATGCCAAGTTTAATCCATCTCCGAGCTCGTTTGCACATTATTTGAAACCGAAGAGTGTTTTGCCCCTTTTAATGGCCGGAAAACTAGTTAATGCTTTAAAAATAACATACTAAATAAAAAAGCAGCCAAATTTGAGCATGGGACTTCCAATGGTGTGTATTAAACATATAAAAGTTTGAAGTTGAAATGATGTAAAAAAAGGAGTTTGCCTATGTCGGTTTCCCTCGGAAGCTTATGGACTTCACATTATCGCTGATTTTTCACTGGATTGGTTTGAGGCCGATAATATTGTTTTTCATGAAAAGTTCAAAAAAGTAGAAAACAACTGGCATTGGGCGCTGAATTAATACGTTAGTCCAGAAAATAAGTATAAATTGGTGCCGGAACTGCACCAAAATGATATAAATATAGCATGAAACAATAAAAAATTATAGATGCATTTGAGAAGTATCAAGTACCTAAATCAGTGAATGATAGATCAACATGATAATATGAGTACCCCAAAATTTCTACTCCCTCCGATCCATATTAATTGTCGTAACTTTAGTTCAACTTTCTTCTAAAGTTGTATTAAAGTTGAGGATAATTAACATGGATCTAATTGTATTTTTTCTAGAATGGATTTCTTATGGGAATACTAATGGATGAGCCACTACGAATAAATTATGGGAGTTACGAAAGAAGCTTCAAACTCATATTGTTCATGGGTTTAGAGCGGGAGTTGAACTTAGGAGGTCGAATCCTCCCTTGTTCCTCAGTAGCTCAGTGGTAGAGCGGTCGGTTGTTAACTGACTGGTCGTAGGTTCGAATCCTACTTTGGTTGGAGTTCGAAAAAGGATAAAAATAAAGTAAATTCAAGGAAGAGCTTTCTTTGGAGGAAGTATTTTTATTTCGTTGTTCCAGAACACACCAATACCACCACTTCTAGGAGCTTGCATCTGCATAACTACTATAAAAACCAATAACTAGCCATACTTTCTACTCTCACTTTGCTTAACTAAGTTTCAATATACAAAGGATAGTAGTGGTGGACTGTTGCATTAAAGTGCAAAGCTCTCGAACCATCGCTCGCCGCCAATCCCACGAGAATTCCAGCAAAGAACAATCATTACTGCTGGCTCGATCCCGGAGCCCACCAATTTATCATCAAAATTCTTAGATTTATAGGGTGAAGTACCCTTCTTAAGTTTCTTTCTACCCCGTGGTCTCACATATTCAAGAGGAGGAGGTGGAGCTGGTAGCCCATTCTTGTTCTACCCAACATGCCAGTTGCATCTCCATGCAAATTGTTCTCACAGGTGTCCCATGGATCCTCAGTTTCTTGCTCAATTGCATGCACTGGCCCTGTGCCAAAGTCTAGTTTCTTAGCTTTACTGCTTTGGGCTTTATCCTCTCCCTCTTGAGATGAAGCATTCTTTAGAGGACTCCATGAAGTGACATCTAGATCATCAGCGCCATTAGGATGCAGGCCTGCTTTCCCAAAGGGCCACTTGTGTGGGTTGTTACCTTCACTTCCGTTTTGGCCACTGATAACCCACAAGTATAGGGGATCGCAACCGTTTTCGAGGGTAGAGTATTCAACCCAAATTTATTGATTCGACACAAGGGGAGCCAAAGAATATTCTCAAGCATTAACAGTTGAGTTGTCAATTCAACCGCACCTGAAAGACTTAATATCTGTAGCAAAGTATTTAGTAGCAAAGTAATATGGAAGTAACGGTAACGGTGGCAAAACTAATAATAGTAGTTTTTGTAGTGATTATAACAGTGGCAACGGAAAAGTAACTAAGCAAAGATCAATATGTGAAAAGCTCGTAGGCAATGGATCAGTGATGGATAATTATGTCAGATGTGATTCCTCATGCAACAGTTATAACATAGGGTGACACAGAACTAGCTCCAGTTCATCAATGTAATGTAGGCATGTATTTCGAATATAGTCATACGTGCTTATGGAAAAGAACTTGCATGACATCTTTTGTCCTACCCTCCCGTGGCAGCGGGGTCCTATCGGAAACTAAGGGATATTAAGGCCTACTTTTAATAGAGTACCAGAACAAAGCATTAACACTTAGTGAATACATGGACTCCTCAAACTATAGTCATCACCGGGAGTGGTCCCGATTATTGTCACTTCAGGGTTACCGAATCATAACACATAGTAGGTGACTATTGACTTGCAAAATAGGATCAAGAACTCACATATATTAATGAAAACATAATAGGTTCAGATCTGAAATCATGGCACTCGGGCCCTAGTGACAAGCATTAAGCATAGAAAAGTCATAGCAACATCAATCTCGGAACATAATGGATACTAGGGATCAAACCCTAACAAAACTAACTCGATTACATGATAAATCTCATCCAACCCATCACCGTCCAGCAAGCCTACGATGGAATTACTCAAGCACGGAGGTGAGCATCATGAAAGTGATGGAGGAAGGTTGATGATCACGATGGCGACGGATTCCCCTCTCCGGAGCCCCAAACAGACTCAGATCAGCCCTCCCGAGAGAGATTAGGGCTTGAGAGCGGCTCCGTATCGTAAAACGCGATGAATCCTTCTCCTTTATTTTTTTCTCCCCGAACATGAATATATAGAGTTGGAGTTGAGTTCGGTGGAGCCTCAGGGGGGCCCACGAGATAGGAGGGCGCGCCCCCACCCTCGTGGACAGGGTGTGGGCCCCCTGGTGTGAAGGAAATATGCCCTAGAGGCAATAATAAAGTTGTTATTTATATTTCCTTATATCATGATAAATGTTTATTATTCATGCTAGAATTGTATTAACCGGAAACTTAGTACATGTGTGAATACATAGACAAACAGAGTGTCACTAGTTTGCCTCTACTTGACTAGCTCGTTGAATCAATGATGGTTATGTTTCCTAACCATAGACATGAGTTGTCACTTGATTAACAGGATCACATCATTAGAGAATGATTTGATTGAATTGACCCATCCGTTAGCTTAACACGATGATCGTTTAGTTTGTTGCTATTGCTTTCTCCATAACTTATACATGTTCCTATGACTATGAGATCATGCAACTCCCGAATACCGGAGGAACACTTAGTGTGCTATCAAATGTCACAACGTAACTGGGTGACTATAAAGATGCTCTACAGGTGTCTCCAATGGTGTTTGTTGAGTTGGCATAGATCGAGATTAGGATTTGTCACTCCGAGTATCGGAGAGGTATCTCTAGGCCCTCTCAGTAATGCACATCACTATAAGCCTTGCAAGCAATGTGACTAATGAGTTAGTTGCGGGATGATGCATTACAGAACGAGTAAAGAGACTTGCCGGTAACGAGATTGAACTAGGTATTGAGATACCGACGATCGAATCTCGAGCAAGTAACATATCGATGACAAAGGGAACACCGTATATCGTTATGTAGTTTGACCGATAAAGATCTTCGTAGAATATGTGGGAGCCAATATGAACATCCAGGTTCCGCTATTGGTTATTGACCGGAGATGTGTCTCGGTCATGTCTACATAGTTCTTGAACCCGTAGGGTCCGCACGGTTAATGTTCGGTGACGATCGGTATTATGAGTTTATGTGTTTTGATGTACCGAAGGTAGTTCGGAGTCCCGGATATGATAATGGACATGACGAGGAGTCTTGAAATGGTTGGGACATAAAGATTGATATATTGGACGGCTATATTCGGACACCGGAAGTGTTTCGGGTGATTTCGGAGAAAACCAGAGTGCTGG
>NC_041386.1:449173185-449263261 GCF_002162155.2 Triticum dicoccoides
AGGGAAGAGGGGAGGTAGCCCACAAGGGGCATCCGCGCCCCCTCCCTATAGGGAGTCCGAATTGGACTAGGGAGGGGGGCGCCCCCCCCTTTCCGTCTCCTCTTCCTCTCCCTTCCTTCCTTCCCCTTCTCCTCCTAGTAGGACTAGGAAAGGAGGTGTCCTACTCCAACTAGGAGGAGGATTCCTCCTCCCTTGGCGCACCACTAGGGCCGGCCGTCCTCCTCCCTTGCTCCTTTATATACCGGGGCAGGGGGCATCCTAGGACACACAAGTTGATTGTTTCCAGCCGTGTGTGGTGCCCCCCCTCAACCATAATCCACCTCGGTCATATCATAGCAGTGCTTAGGCGAAGCCCTATTCCGGTAGCATCATCATCACCGTCATCACGCCGTCGTGCTGACGAAGCTCTCCCCCGACACTCTACTGGATCGTGAGTTCGTGGGACGTCACCGAGCCGAATGTGTGCAGATCGCGGAGGTGCCGTACTTTCGGTACTAGGATCGGTCAATAATGAAGACGTACGACTACGTGAACTGCGTTGTCATAACGCTTCCGCTTATGGTCTACGTGGGTACGTAGACAACACTCTCCCCTCTCGTTGCTATGCATCACCATGATCTTGCGTGCGCGTAGGAATTTTTTTGAAATTACTGAGTTCCCCAACAGTGGCATCCGAGCCAGGTTTATGCGTAGATGTTATATGCACGAGTAGAACACAAAGAAGTTGTGGGCGTGGGTATATACATATTGCTTGCCGTCACTAGTTGATTCTTGATTCGGCGGTATTGTTGGATGAAGCGGCCCAGACCGACATTACGCGTATGCTTACGCGAGACTGGTTCTACCGACGTGCTTCGCACGCAGGTGGCTGATGGGTGTCAGTTTCTCCAACTTTAGTTGAATCAGATTCAATGAACAGGGTTCTTTCTGAAGATAAAAAAGCAATCACTATACTGCGTTGTGGTTTTTGATGCGTAGGTAAGAACGGTTCTTGCTCAGCCCGTAGCAGCCATGTAAAACTTGCAACAACAAAGTAGAGGACGCCTAACTTGTTTTTGCAGGGCATGTTGTGATGTGATATGTTCAAGACATGATGCTAAATTTTATTGTATGAGAAGATCATGTTTTGTAACACAGTTATCAGCAACTGGCAGGAGCCATATGGTTGTCACTTTATTGTATGAAATGCAATTGCCATGTAATTGCTTTACTTTATCACTAAGTGGTAGCGATAGTCGTAGAAGCAATAGTTGGCGAGGTGACAACGGTGCTTTGATGGAGATCAAGGTGTCAAGCCGGTGACGATGGTGATCATGACGGTGCTTTGGAGATGGAGATCAAAGGCACAAGATGATGATGGCCATATCATATCACTTATATTGATTGCATGTGATGTTTATCCTTTATGCATCTTATTTTGCTTAGTTCGGCAGTAGCATTATAAGATGATCTCTCCCTAAATTTCAAGGTATAAGTGTTCTCCCTAAGTATGCACCGTTGCTACAGTTCATCGTGCCGAGACACCACATGATGATCAGGTGTGATAAGCTCTACGTTCACATACAACGGGTCCAAGCCAGTTTTGCACACGCAGAATACTCGGGTTAAACTTGACGAGCCTAGATTATGCAGATATAGCCTCGGAACACTGAGACCGAAAGGTCGAGCATGAATCATATAGTAGATATGATCAACATAGTGATGTTCACCATTGAAAACTACTCCATCTCACGTGATGATCGGACATGGTTTAGTTGATATGGATCACGTGATCACTTAGATGATTAGAGAGATGTCTATCTAAGTGGGAGTTCTTAAGTAATTTGATTAATTGAACTTTAATTTATCATGAACTTAGTACCTCATAGTATTTTGCATGTCTATGTTGTTGTAGATAGATGGCCCGTGCTGTTGTTCCGTTGAATTTTAATGCGTTCCTAGAGAAAGCTAAGTTGAAAGATGATGGTAGAAACTACACGGACTGGGTCCGTAACTTGAGGATTATCCTCATTGCCGCACAGAAGAATTACGTCCTGGAAGCACCGCTAGGTGACAAACCCGCTGCAGGAGCAACGCTAGATGTTGTGAACACCTGGCAGAGCAAAGCTGATGACTACTCGATAGTTTAGTGTGCCATGCTTTACGGCTTAGAACCGGGACTTTAACGATGTTTTGAACGTCATGGAGCATATGAGATGTTCCAGGAGTTGAAGTTAATATTTCAAGCAAATTCCCAGATTGAGAGATATGAAGTCTGATACGTCTCCGTCGTATCTATAACTTTTGATTGTTCCATGCCAATATTCTACAACTTTCATATACTTTTGGCAACTTTTTATACTATTTTTGGGACTAACATATTGATCCAGTGCACAGTGCCAGTTCCTGTTTGTTGCATGTTTTTGTTTCGCAGAAAACCCATATCAAACGGAGTCCAAACGGGATAAAAACTGATGGAGATTTTTTGTAATATATGTGATTTTTGGGAAGAAGAATCAACGCGAGACGATGCCCGAGGGGGCCACGAGGCAGGGGGCGCGCCCTAGGGGGTCAGGAGCGCCCTGGCCCTCGTGGCCACCCCGTAAGGTGGTTGGTGCCCTTCTTTCGCTGCAAGAAAGACAATATCCGGATACAAATCGTGTTAAAATTTCATCCCAATAGGAGTTACGGATCTCCGGAAATTTAAGAAACGGTGAAAGGGCAGAATCAGGGAGCGCAGAAACAGAGAGAGACAAATCCAATCTCGGAGGGGCTCTCGCCCCTCCCACGCCATGGATACCATGGACCAGAGGGGAAACCCTTCTCCCATCTAGGGAGAAGGTCAAGGAAGAAGAAGAAGGAGGGGGGCTCTCTCCCCCTCGCTTCCGGTGGCGCCGGAACGCCGCCGGGGCCATCATCATCACCGCAATCTACACCAACACCTCTGCCATATTCACCAACATCTCCATCACCTTCCCCCCTCTATCTACAACGGTCCACTCTCCCGCAACCCGATTTACCCTCTACTTGAACATGGTTCTTTATGCTTCATATTATTATCCAATGATGTGTTGCCATCCTATGATGTCTAAGTAGATTTTCGTTGTCCTATCGGTAATTGGTGAATTGCTATGATTGGTTTAATTTGCTTGTTGTTATGTTGCTGTCCTTTGGTGCCCATCATATGAGCGCGTGCATGGATCAGACCATAGGGTTAGTTGTATGTTGATAGGACTATGTATTGGAGGGCAAGAGTGACAGAAGCTTCAACCTAGCATAGAAATTGATGCATACGGGATTGAAGGGGGACCAATATATCTTAATGCTATGGTTGGGTTTTACCTTAATGAACGTTAGTAGTTGCGGATGCTTTCTAATAGTTCCAATCATAAGTGCATAGAATTCCAAGTCAGGGATGACATGCTAGCAGTGGCCTCTCCCACATAAAACTTGCTATCGGTCTAGTAAAGTAGTCAATTGCTTAGGGACAATTTCGCAACTCCTACTACCACTTTTCCACACTCGCTATACTAACTTTGTTGCCTGTTTACCTAAACATCCCCTACTTTTTATTTACGTGCACTTTATATTCTTGCAAACCTATCCAAAAACACCTACAAAGTACTTATAGTTTCATACTTGTTCTAGGTAAAGCGAACGTTAAGCGTGCGTAGAGTTGTATCGGTGGTCGATAGAACTTGAGGGAATATTTGTTCTACCATTAGCTCCTTGTTGGGTTCGACACTCTTACTTATCGAAAGAGGCTACAAATGATCCCCTATACTTGTGGGTTATCAAGGCCTTTTTCTTGCGCCGTTGCCGGGGACCAATAGCGTGGGGTGAATATTCTCGTGTGTGCTTGTTTGCTTTATCACTAAGTAATTTTTATTTGCTGTTCTAAGTTGTTCTATATCTTTAGTTATGGATATGGAACACGGAATACCAAAAAAATTAGGTGTACCTGCTACTCATGGAGATGGGGAACCTCCTAAAACCCTCGATGTTGGTTATGTGAAAAATATTATGTACTACTTTGATAATCATGAGAAAACCCCATTCAATTATGTAATGGGAGACACGTTGGATAAACGTGAATACTTTAGGGATTATTTCTTGAATCAAAAAGGGAAACTATTATGGGATCAAATTCATATGTTGCATTGGTATGCTCGGGAACTATGCTTGAGATATGATTATACTTGTTACTCTAGGATGAAGGCTCCACACCTTCCCTTTTCATGCAAATTTAATGATGATAAAACCTTGGCATCTTATGCTAATGGTATATATGATTACTATGATGTGGAACAAATAGAAGAATTTGTTGCTTTTATGGGTGCTTATGAAATTGAATCTTTGTTTAAAGAGTGTGAAAATTTTGATGATTCAGTTTATAGACCTGAAAATTTAGCTATCCTTAAATATTGCTATGAGAATTGTGAATTCAATTCCGACATTGATGATTTTATTGAGAGAGTCTCCGCTGTCCAAGAAGAGACTAATATTTTGCAGGAGTCTATGGAAGAAGGAATTGATGAAACTGTGAGCTCATTGGATGAAAAAGATGACGAGGAGAGCGAAGAACAAAAGGGGGAAGAGCGGATTGATAACCCGTGCCCACCTTCTAATGATAGTAAGTCTTCAACTCATACATTGTTTAATTTCCCTTCATGCTTACCGAAGGATGAATCCTATGATGATTGTTATGATCCCGTTGATTCTCTTGAAATATCCCTTTTTGATGATGCTTGCTATGCGTGTGTCCAAGATGCCAATATGAATTATGCTTATGGATATGAACTTGCTATAGTTCCTTATGTTAAACATGAAATTGTTGCTATTGCACCCACGCATGATAGTCCTACTATCTTTTTGAATTCTCCCAACTACACTATATCGGAGAAGTTTGCACTTATTAAGGATTATATTGATGGGTTGCCTTTTACCGTTGCACATGATAATTTTGATGACTATAATATGCATGTGCTTGCTGCTCCTACTTGCAATTATTATGAGAGAGGAACTACATCTCCGCCTCTTTATGTTTCCAACACGATAGAATTGCAAGAAACTGTTTATACTATGCATTGGCCTTTACTATGTGTGCATGAATTGTTCTTTTATGACATGCTGATGCATAGGAAGATAGTTAGACTTCGTCATTGCTTGATATATGTTACTTTTTGCTCACTACTAAATTACAAATCATTGTTGATTCAAATTGGCTTTGATATACCTTGGGATCCGGGTGGATCCATTACTTGAGCACTATATGCCTAGCTTAATGGCTTTAAAGAAAGCGCTGCCAGGGAGACAACACGGTAGTTTTAGAGAGTCATTTATTTCTGTTGTGTGCTTTTATAAAGTTTAGAATAAAAATAATGTGCCAAGGTTTTCCTTTAGGATGTTTACATTGATTGTTGGTTTGTGCGGTGCAGGACAGAAACTTTGGCTGTAGTGCACGATTTTACATTTTTTACTGGAACGTTAAACGGTTTTGAAACCTTTTGCATTGTCTTTATATACATTTTTTTTATTTTTACTAATTTTGGTAGAATGTTTGGAGTAACAGAAGTATGGTGAATGTTCAGATTACTAGAGACTGTCCTGTTTAAGATAGATTCTGTTTTTGATGCATAGTTTGCGTGTTTTGATGAAACTATCGATTTATATCAGTGGATTAAGCCATGGAAAAGTTATATTACAGTAGCTACAATACAAAAACAAAATACGAATTGGTTTGCAACAGTACTTAGAGTAGTGATTTGCTTTATTATACTAACGGATCTTACCGAGTTTTCTGTTGAAGTTTTGTGTGGATGAAGTGTTCGAAGATCGAGGATGTCTCGATGTGAGGATAAGGAGGAGAGACAAGAGCTCAAGCTTGGGGATGCCCAAGGCACCCCAAGTAAATATTCAAGGAGACTCAAGCATCTAAGCTTGGGGATGCCCCGGAAGGCATCCCATCTTTCTTCAACAAGTATCAGTATGTTTTCGGATGCGTTTCGTTCATGCGATATGTGCAATCTTGGAGCATCTTTTGCATTTAGTTTTCACTTTTATTTTATGCACCATGCTGGTATGAGATAGTCCTTGGTTGATTTATAGAATTCTCATTGCACTTCACTTATATCTTTTGAGTATGGCTTTATAGAATGCTTCATCTGCTTCGCTTATATCATTTGAAGTTTGGATTGCCTGTTTCTCTCCACATAGAAAACCGCCATTTGTAGAATGCTCTTTTGCTTAACTTATATTTGTTAGGGCGTGGGCATATCTTTTGTAGAAAGAATTAAACTCTCTTGCTTCACTTATATCTATTTAGAGAGTTGACAGGAATTGGTCATTCACATGGTTAGTCATAAAATCCTACATAAAACTTGTAGATCACTGAATATGATATGTTTGATTCCTTGCAATAGTTTTGCGATATAAAGGTGGTGATATTAGAGTCGTGCTAGTTGAGTAATTGTGAAATTGAGAAATACTTGTGTTGAGGTTTGCAAGTCCCGTAGCATGCACGTATGGTGAACCATTATGTAACGACGTTGGAGCATGAGGTATTTATTGATTGTCTTCCTTATGAGTGGCAGTCGGGGACGAGCGATGGTCTTTTCCTACAAATCTACCCCCCTAGGGGCATGCATAGTAGTACTTTACTTTGAGGGCTAATAAACTTTTGCAATAAGTATATGAGTTCTTTATGACTAATGTGAGTCCATGGATTATACGCACTCTCACCCTTCCATCATTGCTAGCCTCTTCGGTACCGTGCATTGCCCTTTCTCACCTCGAGAGTTGGTGCAAACTTCGCCAGTGCATTCAAACCCCGTGATACGATACACTCTATCACACATAAACCTCCTTATATCTTCCTCAAAACAGCCACCATACCTACCTATCATGGCATTTCCATAGCCATTCTGAGATATATTACCATGCAACTTTCATCATCATCATATACATGACTTGAGCATTTATTGTCATATTGCTTTGCATGATCGTAAGATAGCTAGCATGATGTTTTCGTGGCTTGTCCGTTTTTTGATGTTATTGCTACGCTAGATCATTGCACATCCCGGTAAACCGCCTGAGGCATTCATATAGAGTCATATCTTTGTTCTAGTATCTAGTTGTAATATTGAGTTGTAAGTAAATAGAAGTGTGATGATCATCATTATTAGAGCATTGCCCCAGTGAGGAAAGGATGATGGAGACTATGATTCCCCCACAAGTCGGGATGCGACTCCGTACTTTAAAAATAAATGAAAGAGGCCAAAGAAGCCCAAATAAAAAAGAGAGGCCAAAGAGGCCCACCAAAACAAAAAAATAAAGAAGAAGAAGAAGAAGAAGAAGAAGAAGAAGAAGAAGAAGAAGAAGAAGAAGAAGAAACAACAAAAAATGAGAGAAGAAGAGAGAAGGGGCAATGTTACTATCCTTTTACCACACTTGTGCTTCAGAGTAGCACCATGTTCTTCATATAGAGAGTCTCTTGAGTTATCACTTTCATATACTAGTGGGAATTTTCATTATAGAACTTGGCTTGTATATTCCAATGATGGGCTTCCTCAAATGCCCTAGGTATTCATGAGCAAGCAAGTTGGATGCACACCCACTTAGTTTCAGTCTGAGCTTTCATACACTTATAGCTCTAGTGCATCTGTTGCATGGCAATCCCTACTCCTCACATTGACATCAATTGATGGGCATCTCCATAGCCCGTTGATTAGCCGCGTCGATATGAGACTTTCTCCCTTTTTACCTTCTTCACACAAACCTCCATCATCATATTCTATTCCACCCATAGTGTTATGTCCATGGTTTGTGCTCATGTATTGCGTGAGAGTTGAAAAGGCTGAAGCGCATTAAAAAGTATGAACCAATTGCTCGGCTTGTCATCGGGGTTGTGCATGATTTGAATGCTTTGTGTGGTGAAGATGGAGCATAGCCAGACTATATGATTTTGTAGGGATGAGCTTTCTTTGGCTATGATATTTTGATAAGACATAATTACTTGGTTAGTATGCTTGAAGTATTATTGTCTTAATGTCAAGTGATAGACTATTGCTTTGAATCACTCGTGTCTTAATATTCATGCCATGATTAGATAAATGATCAATATTATGCTAGGTAGCATTCCACATCAAAAATTATATTTTTGTATCATTTACCTGCTCGAGGACGAGCAAGAATTAAGCTTGGGGATGCTGATACGTCTCCGTCGTATCTATAATTTTTGATTGTTCCATGCCAATATTCTACAACTTTCATATACTTTTCGCAACTTTTTATACTATTTTTGGGACTAACATATTGATCCAGTGCCCAGTGCCAGTTCCTGTTTGTTGCATGTTTTTGTTTCACAGAAAATCCATATCAAGCAGAGTCCAAACGGGATAAAAACCGACGGAGATTTTTTTTGGAATATATGTGATTTTTAGGAAGAAGAATCAACGCGAGACAATGCCCGAGGGGGCCACGAGGCAGGGGGCGCGCCCGAGGGGGTCAGGAGCGCCCCTGGCCCTCGTGGCCACCCATAAGGCGGTTGGTGCCCTTCTTTCGCCGCAAGAAAGACAATATCCGGATACAAAACGTGTTAAAATTTCAGCCCAATCGGAGTTACGGATCTCCGAGAATTTAAGAAATGGTGAAAGGGCAGAATTAGGGAGCGCAGAAACAGAGAGAGACAGAGAGACAGATCCAATCTCGGAGGGACTCTCGCCCCTCCCACGCCATGGAGACCATGGACCAGAGGGGAAACCCTTCTCCCATCTAGGGAGAAGGTCAAGGAAGAAGGAGAAGGAGGGGGGCTCTCTCCCCCTCGCTTCTGGTGGCGCCGGAACACCGTCGGGGCCATCATCATCACCACAATCTACACCAACACCTCTGCCATCTTCACCAACATCTCCATCACCTTCCCCCCTCTATCTACAGTGGTCCACTCTCTCGCAACCCGTTGTGCCCTCTACTTGAACATGGTGCTTTGTGCTTCATATTATTATCCAATGAGGTGTTGACATCCTATGACGTCTGAGTAGATTTTCGTTGTCCTATCGGTAATTGGTGAATTTCTATGATTGGTTTAATTTGCTTGTGGTTATATTGCTGTCCTTTGGTGCCCATCATATGAGCGCGCACGTGGATCACACCATAGGGTTAGTTGTATGTTGATAGGACTATGTATTGGAGGGCAAGAGTGACAGAAGCTTCAACGTAGCATAGAAATTGATGCATACGGGATTGAAGGGGGACCAATATATCTTAATGCTATGGTTGGGTTTTACCTTAATGAACGTTAGTAGTTGTGGATGCTTGCTAATAGTTCCAATCATAAGTGCATAGAATTCCAAGTCAGGGATGACATGCTAGCAGTGGCCTCTCCCACATAAAACTTGCTATCGGTCTAATAAAGTAGTCAATTGCTTAGGGACAATTTCGCAACTCCTACCACCACTTTTCCACACTCGCTATACTAACTTTATTGCTTCTTTACCTAAACAGCCCCTACTTTTTATTTACGTGCACTTTATATTCTTGCAAACCTATCCAAAAACACCTACAAAGTACTTATAGTTTCATACTTGTTCTAGGTAAAGCGAACGTTAAGCGTGCATAGAGTTGTATCGGTGGTCGATAGAACTTGAGGAAATATCTGTTCTACATTTAGCTCCTCGTTGGGTTCGACACTCTTACGTATCGAAAGAGGCTACAATTGATCCCATATACTTGTGGGTTATCAAAGTCTCCAATGAATTCTACAGCTGCAAGATGGAGGAGAATAGTTTTGTTAGTGAACATAGACTTAGAATGTTTGGGTACCACAACCACTTGACTCAAATGGGAGTTAATCTTCCTGATGATAGTGTCATTGACAGAGTTATTCAATCACTGCCACCAAGCTACAAGAGCTTCGTGATGAACTGTAATATGCAAGGGATGGATAAGACGATTCCTGAGTTCTTCGCAATGCTAAAGGCTGCGAAGGTAGAAATCAAGAAGGAGAATGAAGTGTTGATGGTCAACAAGACCACCAGTTTCAAGCAAAAGGGTAAAGGGAAGAATGGGAACTTCAAGAAGAACAGCAAGCCAGTTGCTGCTCAAGTGAAGAAACCCAAGTCTAGACCTAAGCCTGAGACTGAGTGCTTCTACTGCAAAGGAACTGATCACTGGAAGCGGAACCGCCCCAAGTATTTGGCGGAGAAGAAGGATGGCAAAGTGAAAGGTATATTTGATATACATGTTATTGATGTGTACCTTACTAATGCTCACAGTAGTGCCTGGGTATTTGATACTGGTTCAGTTCCTAACATTTGCAACTCAAAACAGGGGCTACAGATTAAGCGAATATTGGCTAAGGAGAGGTGACGATGCATGTGGGAAATGGTTCCAAAGTCGATGTGATCACCGTCGGCACGCTACCTCTACATCTACCTTCGGGATTAGTTTTACACCTAAATAATTGTTATTTGGTGCCAGCATTGAGCATGAACATTATATCTAGATCTTGTTTGATGCGAGACGGTTATTCATTTAAATCAGAGAATAATGGTTGTTCTATTTATATGAGTAATATCTTTTATGGTCATGCACCCTTGATGAGTGGTCTATTTTTACTAAATCTTGATAGTAGTGATACACATGTTCATAGTATTGAAGCCAAAAGATGCAGAGTTGATAATGATAGTGCAACTTATTTGTGGCACTACCGTTTAGGTCATATTGGTGTAAAGCGCATGAAGAAACTCCATACTGGTGGACTTCTGGTCTCACTTGATTATGAATCACTTGGTACTTGCGAACCATGCCTCATGGGCAAGATGACTAAAACTCTGTTCTCTGGAACAATGGAGCGAGCAACAGAGTTATTGGAAATCATACATACTGATGTATGTGGTCCAATGAACATTGAATCTCACGGCAGATATCGTTATTTTCTCACCTTCACAGATGATTTGAGCAGATATGAGTATATCTACTTAATGAAACATAAGTCTGAAACATTTGAAAAGTTCAAAGAATTTCAGAGTGAAGTGGAAAATCATCATAACAATAAAATCAAGTTTCTACAATCTGATCGTGGAGGTGAATATTTGAGTTATGAGTTTGGACTTCATTTGAAACAATGCGGAATAGTTTCGCAACTCACGCCACCTGGAACACCACAACGTAATGGTGTGTTCGACACTGATTTACCGCTATCGTTTTGGGGTTATGCTTTAGAGACGGCTGCATTCATGTTAAATAGGGCACCATCTAAATCCATTGAGACAACACCTTATGAACCGTGGTTTGGCAAGAAACCCAAGTTGTCCTTTTTTCTTAAAGTTTGGGGCTGCGATGCTTATGTGAAAAAGCTTCAACCTGATAAGCTCGAACCCAAATCGGAGAAATGTGTCTTCGTAAGATACCCAAAGGAGACTGTTGGGTACACCTTCTATCACAGATCCGAGGGCAAGATATTTGTTGCTAAGAATGGATCCTTTCTAGAGAAGGAGTTTCTCTCGAAACAAGTGAGTGGGAGGAAAGTAGAACTTGACGAGGTAATTGTACCTTCTCCCTTATTGGAAAGTAGTTCATCACTGAAATCAGTTCTAGTGATTCCTACACAAGTAAGTGAGGAAGCTAATAATGATGATCATGAAACTTCTGATCAAGTTACCACCGAACCTCGTAGGTCAACCAGAGTAAGATCCGCACCAGAGTGGTATGGTAATCCTGTTCTAGAGGTCATGTTACTTGACCTTGACGAACCTACGAACTATGAGGAAGCGATGATGAGCCCAAATTGCGTAAAATGGCTTGAGGCCATGAAATATGAGATGGGATCCATGCATGAGAACAAAGTATGGACTTTGGTCGACTTGCCGATGATCGGCAGGCCATAGAGAATAAGTGGATCTTCAAGAAGAAGACTGACGCTGACGGTAATATTACTGTCTACAAAGCTCGACTTGTTGCAAAAGGTTTTCGACAAGTTCAAGGAGTTGACTACGATGAGACCTTCTCACCCGTAGCGATGCTTAAGTCCGTCTGAATCATGTTAGCAATTGCCGCATTTTATGATTACGAAATTTGGCAAATGGATGTCAAAACTGCAATCCTTAATGGATATCTTAAAGAAGAGTTGTATATGATGCAACCAGAAGGTTTTGTCGATCCAAAAGGTGCTAACAAAGCGTGCAAGCTCCAGCGATCCATTTATGGACTGGTGCAAGCCTCTCAGAGATGGAATATACGCTTTGATAGTGTGATCAAAGCATATGGTTTTATATAGACTTTTGGAGAAGCATGTATTTACAAGAAAGTGAGTGGGATATTGATGTGTACTACACAACCTTCTTCTTGTAGACGTTGTTGGGCCTCCAAGTGCAGAGGTTTGTAGGACAGTAGCAAATTTCCCTCAAGTGGATGACCTAAGGTTTATCAATCCGTAGGAGGCGTAGGATTAAGATGGTCTCTCTCAAGCAACCCTGCAACCAAATAACAAAGAGTCTCTTGTGTCCCCAACACACCCAATACAATGGTAAATTGTATAGGTGCACTAGTTCAGCGAAGAGATGGTGATACAAGTGGTATGGATGATAGATATAGGTTTTTGTAATCTGAAAATATAAAAACAGCAAGGTAACTAATGATAAAAGTGAGCGTAAATGGTATTGCAATGCATTGAAACAAGGCCCAGGGTTCATACTTTCACTAGTGCAAGTTCCCTCAACAATAATAACATAATTGGATCACATAACTATCCCTCAACATGCAACAAAGAGTCACTCCAAAGTCACTAATAGCAGAGAACAAACGAAGAGATTATGGTAGGGTACAAAACCACCTCAAAGTTATTCTTTCCAATCAATCCGTTGGGCTATTCCTATAAGTGTCACAAACAGCCCTAGAGTTCGTACTAGAATAACACCTTAAGACACAAATCAACCAAAACCCTAATGTCACATAGATACTCCAATGTCACCTCAAGTATCCGTGGGTATGATTATACCATATGCATCACACAATCTCAGATTCATCTATTCAACCAAGACATAGAACCTCAAAGAGTGCCCCAAAGTTCCTACCGGAGAATCACGGCGAAAATGTGTCCCAACCCCTATGCATAGATTCATGGGCGGAACCCGCAAGTTGATCTCCAAAACATACATCAAGTGAATCACGTGATATCCCATTGTCACCACGGATACGCACGACAAGACATACATCAAGTGTTCTCAAATCTTTAAAGACTCAATCCGATAAGATAACTTCAAAGGGGAAACTCAATCCATTACAAGAGAGTAGAGGGGGAGAAAACATCATAGGATCCAAATATAATAGCAAAGCTCACGATACATCAAGATCGTGTCACCTCAAGAACACAAGAGAGAGAGAGAGAGAGAGAGAGAGAGAGAGAGAGAGATCAAACACATAGCTACTGGTACATACCCTCAGCCCCGAGGGAGAACTACTCCCTCCTCCTCATGGAGAGCACCAGGATGATGAAGATGGCCACCAGAGAAGGATTCCCCCTCCGGCAGGGTGCCGGAACAGATCTAGATTGGCTTTCGGTGGCTACGGAGGCTTCTGGTGGCGGAACTCCCGATCTATTGTGCTCCCCGATAGTTTTAGGGTATATGGATATATATATAGGTGAAAGAAATACATCAGGGGAGCCATGAGGGGCCCACGAGGGTGGAGGGCGCCCAGAGGGGGTGGGCGCCCCCTGCCTCGTGGCTTCCTCGTTGATCCCCTAACGTGCACTCCAAGTCTCCTGTATTGCTTTCTTTCCAAAAATAAGTTCCGTGAAGTTTCAGGTCAATTGGACTCCGTTTGACTTTCCTTTTCTGCGATACTCTAAAACAAGGAAAAACAGAAAATGGCACTGGGCTCTAGGTTAATAGGTTAGTGCCAAAAATCATATAAAATAGCATATAAATGCATATAAAACATCCAAGGTTGATAATATAATAGCATGGAACAATCAAAAATTATAGATACGTTGGAGACGTATCAGCATCCCCAAGCTTAATTCCTGCTCGTCCTCGAGTAGGTAAATGATAAAAACAGAATTTTTGATGTGAAATGCTACCTAACATATTTCTCTAAGTAATTCTCTTCATTTTGGCAAGAATATTCCGATCCATAAGATTCAAGACAAAAGTTTAATATTGACATAAAAATAATAATACTTCAAGCATACTAACTAAGCAATTATGTCTCTTCAAAATAACATGGCCAAAGAAAGTTATCCCTACAAAATCATATAGTCTGGCAATGCTCCATCTTCACCACACAACGTATTCAAATCATGCACAACCCCGATGACAAGCCAAACAATTGTTTCATACTTTTGTTCTCAAACCTTTTCAATCTTCACGCAATATATGAGCGTGAGCCATGGATATAGCACTATAGGTGGAATAGAAGGGTGGTTATGGAGAAGACAAAAAGGGAGAAGATAGTCTCACATCAACTAGGCGTATCAACGGGCTATGGAGATGCCCATTAATAGATATCAATGTGAGTGAGTAGGGATTGCCATGCAACGGATGCACTAGAGCTATAAATGTATGAAAGCTCAACAAGAGACTAAGTGGGTGTGCATCCAACTTGCTTGCTCACGAAGACCTAGGGCATTTTTAGGAAGCCCATCATTGGAATATACAAGCCAAGTTTTATAATGTAAAATTCCCACTAGTATATGAAAGTGACAACATAGGAGACTCTCTATTATGAAGATCATGGTGCTACTTTGAAGCACAAGTGTGGTAAAAGGATAGTAGCATTGCCCCTTCTCTCTTTTTCTCTCATTTTTTTATTTGGTCCTTCTCTTTTTTTATGACCTCCTTTTTTTGGGGCTTCTTTGGCCTCTCTTTTTTTCGTCCGAAGTCTCATCCCGACTTGTGGGGGAATCATAGTCTCCATCATCCTTTCCTCACCTGGACAATGCTCTAATAATGATCATCACACTTTTATTTTCTTACAGCTCAAGAATTACAACTCGATACTTAGGACAAGATATGACTCTATATGAATGCCTCCGGCGGTGTACCAGGATGTGCAATGACTCATGAGTGACATGTATGAAATAATTATGAATGGTGGCTTTGCCACAAATACGATGTCAACTACATGATCATGCAAAGCAATATGACAATGATGAAGCGTGTCATAATAACGGAACGGTGGAAAGTTGCATGGTAATATATCTCGGAATGGCTATGGAAATGCCATAATAGGTAGGTATGGTGGCTGTTTTGAGGAATTTATATGGTGGGTTTATGGTACTGGCGAAAGTTGTGCGGTACTAGAGAGGCTAGCAATGGTGGAAGGGTGAGAGTGCGTATAATCCATGGACTCAACATTAGTCATAAAGAACTCACATACTTATTGCAAAAATCTATTAGTTATCGAAACAAAGTACTATGTGCATGCTCCTAGGGGGATAGATTGGTAGGAAAAGACCATCGCTCGTCCCCGACCGCCACTCGTAAGGAAGACAATCAATAAATAAATCATGCTCCGACTTCATCACGTAACGGTTCACCATACGTGCATGCTACGGGAATCACAAACTTCAACACAAGTATTTCTCAAATTCACAACTACTCAGCTATCATGACTCTAATATCACCATCTCCATATCTCAAAACAATTATCAAGTATCAAACTTCTCATAGTATTCAATGCACTTTATATGATAGTTTTTATTATACCCATCTTGGATGCCCATCATATTAGGACTAAATTCATAACCAAAGCAAACTACCGTGCTGTTTAGAGACTCTCAAAATGATATAAGTGAAGCATGCGAGTTCATCTATTTCTATAAAATAAAACCACCATCGTGCTTTAAAAGGATATAAGTGAAGCACTAGAGCAAATGACAAACTACTCCAAAAGATATAAGTGAAGATCAATGAGTAGTCGAGTAATTATGCAACTATGTGAAGACTCTCTAACATTTAAGAATTTCAGATCTTGGTATTTTATTCAATCAGCAAGCAAAACAAAAGAAAATAAAATGACGCTCCAAGCAAAACACATCATGTGGCGAATAAAAATATAGCTGCAAGTAAAGTTACCGATGAACGAAGACGAAAGAGGGGATGCCTTCCGGGGCATCCCAATCTTAGGCTCTTGGTTTTCCTTGAATATTTCCTTAGGGTTCCATGGGCATCCCCAAGCTTAGGCTCTTTCCACTCCTTATTCCGTAATCCATCGAATCTTTACCCAAAACTTGAAAACTTCACAACACAAAACTTAACAGAAAACTTGTAAGCTCCGTTAGCGAAAGAAAACAAAACACCGCTTCAAGGTACCGTAATGAACTCATTCTTTATTTATATTGGTGTTAAACCTACTATATTCCAACTTCTCTATGGTTTATAAATGTAGCGACCCGACCTCAAACGATCAAGTCTCTGTGCTTCAGTGCCATCCCTGGATCGGTAATGCTGACACACACAGTACTCGAGGATTTATAACAGAGTAGAAATCACACACTTATTACATCGAATGTGTCCAAAGAGAGCTTATTATAGTAAATTTGTCTTAAGGCCATCTAATACGATAACAGCGGAAGGCTTGGAAGATAAAGTGTGTCCATCAACTCCAACGGCATAGCTGAGCTGCACGGCAATGACCTAACGAACCTTACTCCTCGTCTGAAAAGTCTGCAACATAATACGTTGCAGCCCGAAACGGGTCAGCACATGGAATATGCTGGCAAAATAACACAGTAGAGCAAGAACAGAATAATGCTATCACTACATGCATATTTGGCTGGTGGAAAGCTCTATGGTTATAGTTTTTGCGAAAAGCCAATTTTTCCCTACAACAAAGGAATAGATTTTTAATTTAACTATCATGGTAGTTGAAACATCATTGAGAAGGTTCCTCCAACTCAATCCCAATTAAAGTAATTATCAACCCAATAATATTAATTTAGAGTGATGAGATACTTAAGATACTCCAAGTACTAGATACTCAAGATTGTCCATAACTGGGGACACGGCTAACCACGATTAGTTTATACACTCTGCAGAGGTTTGCGCACTTTTCCCCACAAGACTCGATCTCCTCCGTTGATTTTCTCGCACTACAAGGTGTTTGAGAAACGATGACCGAGACACAGTCTTTCAGAAACATTAACTCTCTACTCTGGGCAGACCATACCAAACCTACAATCCCACTACCTGCTGATCCACCTCTTCAAGAGCTTCACATAACTTACTCAACTATGCTAGAGCCCATAATAGCTTGTGGCTGCACACGTAAGTTTCTAGCATGAATAATCTCAGTTCCCTTTGAGCCTGGGTGGTGGTCCATAGGAAGATCACACGGGTGCTCCGGGATTTCCAAAAAATACAGGCAACACCTGATACTCCAGGTGCCTCAGTCCACCCAGATGTGTATTTAAGTTTCCACCTTAAGTTGAACCATTAATTATCAATCTCACATCTGTCATGGATTTCACTCACCCAAACTACGTCTACGAGCATAGCATAGCAATAGAAGCAACACGTAGAAGTAACTCCCAGGGTTTGAATGTAACATGGTAATAGGTTCTACCTCATCAACTACTTGCCAACCCACATGTTAATGACATCCTAACCATGCAACGTTTGAGGATTGGAACTAATGCATAAAAACTGGGTGATAAAGGGGTATGATCAAAGTGTTACTTGCCTTGCTGACGATCCGCGTAACCAAGAGACTCCAAATAACACGCTTCGCACTCCGGGAATTCTATCACAAACAAACAATAGCATACATAAGCAATCAAGCAAAGAAACACGGGTAAATCTCAAATAAAAGGTCTAACCAGAAAGTTCAACTTAAGAACTCCGGTTTGCAAAAAGAATCAAATCGAACGGAGCAACAAAACTCAAACGACGAAAGAAACAAGATCCGTTACTAATCCGGACCTAGGTCAAATTTTACAGTAGAAAAAGCTTGTTCAAGTTGGTTAAGCGAAAAGAGGGTCTCGAGAAGAAGATCTAGGCATTTGAATCGCCTGATTCTGACTAACGAGCGAAAAGATAAACTAGAACGAAAATCGGATCAGAAATCGCGATCAGAAATAATCGCGGAATAATCCAATAAAAAGAAAACTGACGAACAGGCTAACGAACGAGCATTCGTTATCTGTAGCTAACGAGCGAAAACTGTTCGTTGAAAACGAACGTCTGCTAAACAAAAAAACCAAAAAAACCGGCGAACCAAAAAAAACGACTAGGGTTTCTTAACGAAAACCGAACCAGTTTTAAAAAAACCGAACGACGGTAACCTCCGGCGAGGTCCGGCACGGCGGCGGCTCCGGCAAGGGGCGGCGCGGGCAACAGGCGGCGGCGGCTCGCGGAGAGGGGTGGCGCGGCAGCGGCAAAGGCGGCGATGCGCGGGCGACGGGCGGCGGGCGGCGAGGTGGGGTGGCTCCTAGGGCAGCGGGGCACGACTTTTAAAGAGGGGGGTTGGTGCCTTGGGGGAGGGGGCATGGCCCGACAACGGAGTCCGAGCCGGACTCCTGTTCGACGGTGGCGGCGGCGCGGTCTCCCACTAGGAGACGACGGCGCGGGGAGGTGGGCCGGTGTCGCACCCACGATTCAGCTATATCTCCCACGTGTTGGAGCACGACTTAGAGGCATAGCCGCATAGTAGGCATGTCGCAAGAGGGGTAATCTTTACACATCCCATGTACTGAATAAGAAAGGGATAAAGAGTTGGCTTATAATCGCCACTTCACACAATACATAAATATAGCATTACATCATCCAGAATACAATCAAGGTCCGACTACGGAACCAAAATAAAAGAAGACAACCCCAAATGCTAGATCCCCGATCACCCCGACTGGGCTCCACTACTGATCAACTGGAAACGAACAACACAACGAACATGATCTTCATCGAGCTCCTCCTTGAGCTCGGTTGCGTCACCTGCACGGGTATCATCGGCACCTGCAACTGTTTTGGAAGTATCTGTGAGTCACGAGGACTCAGCAATCTCACACCCGCGAGATCAAGACTATTTAAGCTTAAGGGGTAGGAAAAGGTAGTGAGGTGGAGCTGCAGCAAGCACTAGCATATATGGTGGCTAACTTACGCAATTGAGAGCGAGAAGAGAAGCAAAGCACGTTCGTAAACTAGAAGTGATCAAGAAGTGATCCTGAAACTACTTATGTTCAAGCATAACACAAGAACCGTGTTCACTTCCCGGACTCCGCTGAGAAGAGACCATCACGGCTACACACGCAGTTGATGCATTTAATTTACATTAAGTGTCAAGTTCTCTACAACCGGACATTAACAAATTCCCATCTGCCCATAACCGCGGGCACGACTTTCGAAAGTTCAAAACCCTACAGGGGTGTCCCAACTTAGCCCATCACAAGCTCTCACGGTCAACGAAGGATATTCCTTCTCCCACGAAGACCCGATCAGGCTCGGAATCCCGGTTACAAGACATTTCGACAATGGTAAAACAAGACCAGCAAAGCCACCCGAATGTGCCGACAAATCCCGATAGGAGCTGCACATATCTCGTTCTCAGGGGCACACCGGATTGTCCAAACTTCCGGTAGGCCAACCCAGAGTTGCCCCTGGTGGCCACCGGCGGCTGACAGGTTGGACCAACACTCAGAGGAGCACTAGCCGGGGGGGGGGGTTTAAAATAAAGATGACCCTCGGGCTCCGGAAACCCAAAGGGAAAAAAGGCTAGGTGAGGCAAATGTGAAACCAAGGTTGGGCCTTGCTGGAGGAGTTTTATTCAAATCAAACTATCAAGGGGTTCCCATTATAACCCAACCGCGTAAGGAACACAAAATCAAGGAACATAACATCGATATGACGGAAACTAGGGCGGCAAGAGTGGAACAAAACACCAGGCATAAGGTTGAGCCTTCCACCCTTTACCAAGTATATAGATGCATTAATTAAAATAAGAGATATTGTGATATCCCAACATATCCATGTTCCAACATGGAACAAACTTCATCTTCACCTGCAACTAGCAACGCTATAAGAGGGGCTGAGCAAAGCGGTAACATAGCCAAACAAGGGTTTGCTAGGAAAGGTGGATTAGAGGCTTGACATGGCAATATGGGAGGCATGTTAAAGCAAGTGGTAGGTATCGCGGCATAGCAATAGAGCGAGCAACTAAGCAAGCAAAGATAGAAGTGTTTTCGAGGGTATGGTCATCTTGCCTGAGATCCCGCAAGGAAGAAGAAACGAGTTAATAAAGAAGACAAACGAACGTAGTCGAACGGATCCTCACAAATGCGACGTTATCGGAACCAACCCGAAGAAGCAACACCGGAAAGAAGCAAACCACATAGTAAACAAACAACACATCAACATGGCATGATGCACAATCGAGTATGATGCATGTCTAGTTTAATGAGGCATGGCATGGCAAAGTGCACAAACAATCCTACAAATTAAGTGGAGCTCAATATGCAACGAGTTGCATATTGACGGAACACCACGTGACTTATTTAGTTCTCTCTCGTTTAAGTACCCAACAATATTAGATGTTCTTAGCATGGCAAGAGGTGAGACAAATGAAAACTACCTATCTAGGCAAGTTTAAATGAGGCCGGAACAACAAACAACAAGTCCGGAGAATCCTCATGTGCATTTAACAATTTAATGCAACAACAATTTAAACATTCTTGATGTTGTTATCATGATGCGGATCACATATGAAAGATTATGCAATTTTAATGAAAATGTTGATAAGAGCATTATGAAGCATTTGTCACCGTGGTGGAAAGAAAGGGTGCCACCGCGACGAATCCTAAAAATGATGCCACGGCAACATATCGGTACCGATAGCTCCTAGAGATACCGATGCAAAAGGAAAAATGACGGAAGCGTGTCAAAAGATGGTGGGGTAATCCCGGTAACTGGGTGTCCCACGAGACGATGATATGGCAACGGGGAACATGCAAGAAACAGGTCGGGCACGGTGCAAACACTCATACAACACACAACATTCCTTCACGGGCATCGTCTCGGTGGTTATACCTTTGAAGCGTGAATTTTCAGAACGGATCAAGTCGGCGTAGAGGAAGTAGTGGAAGTAGACGTTCTCGTGACGGTAGTGGAAGTAGTGGTACACATCTCAGTGAGGAAGTAGTCGTTTTTGTTCGCGAAGCGGTAGTGGTACATGGTGATCGAGGAACTTGACGAATCCACGTTCAATAGTAGTCATTCATGACGCTTGAGAATCACAGTTCTTCGGGCAACGGTAGTCGTACACGTCTGTAGGCGTTCAGGTCTTCCATAGAGGTACTTGGCATAGCGTTACAAGGTCGGTCTCGCCGGTCTCGGTCTCAGCAGCGTAGTTGTACAAGCGCGACATCCGACTTGTCGAATCCGAACTCTTCGGGGGGCGTCGTGGTACTTGGCGAATCTGCGTAGTCGTGCACGTTCCAACATCAAACTTGGAGGGACACCGACGGAGTGGTACTTGGCGAATCCTGGACGATCTTGGCAATCTCCGGTGGAGGTGTTTGTTCGCTTGACCGAGGAAAACAGTGTCAACAACAAGCATCGCAGGAGCCAACAGACGCGGTCTCCATGGACGGACTCCTCGGGTGGCTAAAGGCGCCAGCGAATGCGGGGCGATGCAGGGAGCAGCAGCAGCTCCAGGAACTTGACAGCGCGGGGTTCATTGGTCTCTGGGCGACCATGGCGGCGCGAGGGAGACCTTGGATGAGAGCAGGGTCGCGAGACCCGGTCGGTGGAGACCCTGGAGCTCCGTGGGCGGCGGTGAAGCTCCATGGATGGCAGCAAGGTAGGGTGTCCGTGGCGGCGGTCTCCTACGGAGAGAGAGGTCAGGGAAGGGGAGGAGAGAACCAGAAGGGGAGAAAAAGGAGGGGAGGGACAACGAGGTCCAGCCTGGTCGTGGCCTCGTCAGCCGACGGGTTGGAGCTCCTCGGGCTAGCCATCCTCCATGGGGGAAGGAGGCGGCAGAGGCAGGGCTTGAGCAAAGGGGAATCGGGGAGAGGGGCGCTCGCGAGGACGAGGTGGGTCGATAAGATGATGCGGCCCACAAGATGGTGTGGGGCGAGTGAGTGGGTGTGGCGGCAGCGACGGAAGACTGACGAGAGGAGGAGAGGGATTGAGGAAGGAGTGGTTGCGGGCCAGCGAGCGAGAAGAGGATCACGTGTGAGGCTCCTCTTGGTATTTTATTCAAACAGCAAGCAAAACAAAAGAAAATAAAATGAAGCTCCAAGCAAAACACATATCATGTGGTGAATAAAAATATAGCTACAAGTAAAGTTACCGATGAACAAAGGCGAAAGAGGGGATGCCTTCCGGGGCATCTCCAAGCTTAGGCTCTTGGTTGTCCTTGAATATTAGGCTCTTGCCACTCCTTATTCCATAATCCATCGAATCTTTACCCAAAACATGAAAACTTCACAACACAAAACTTAACAGAAAACTCGTTAGCGAAAGAAAACAAAACACCGCTTCAAGGTACCGTAATGAACTCATTATTTATTTATATTGTTGTTAAACATACTGTATTCCAACTTCTCTATGGTTTATAAACTCTTTTACTAGCCATAGATTCATTAAAATAAGCAAACAACACATGAAAAACAGAATCTGTCAAAAACAGAACAGTCTGTAGTAATCTGTAACTAACGCAAACTTATGGAACCCAAAAAATTCTAAAATAAATTTCTGGACGTGAGGAATTTATATATTAATCATCTGCAAAAATAATTAACTAAATATCACTCTCCAATAAAAAAATGGCAGCAATTCTCGTGAGCGCTAAAGTTTCTGTTTTTTACAGCATGATCATAAAGACTTCACCCCAAGTCTTCCCAAAGGTTCTACTTGGCACAAACACTAATTAAACACATAAAACCACATCTAAACAGAGGCTAGATGAATTATTTATTACTAAACAGAACCAAAAAGCAGGAAACTAAAATAAAATTGGGTTGCCTCCCAACAAGCGCTAAAGGTTAACGCCCCTAGCTAGGCATCATGATTTCAACGATGCTCACATAAAAGATAAGAATTGTAACATAAAGAGAGCATCATGAAGAATATGACTAGCACATTTAAGTCTAACCCACTTCCTATGCATAGGGATTTTTTGAGCAAACAACTTATGGGAACAATAATCAACTAGCATAGGAAGGCAAAACAAGCATAACTTCAAAACTTTAAGCACATAGAGAAGAAACTTGATATTATTACAATTCCTACAAGCATATATTCCTCCCTCATAATAATTTTCAGTAGAATCATGAATGAATTCAACAATATAACCAGCACCTAAAACATTCTTTTCATGATCTACAAGCATAGAAAATTTACTACTCTCCACACAAGCAAAAATTTTCTCATTCGGGATAATGGGAGTATCATAAGAGACTTGAATACTATAAATTGTTTCCACAATAAAAGAGTAATGTTCAGAGAAGGGGCACTCATAATAATGACAAATTTTATAAATATAATCATCACTACTCTTTATAGCATAATTTTTATCACAATAATCATCATAGGTAGAAGGCATGCTATCATCATAACAACTTTGCATATCAAAACTTGGGAGGCTAAAAATATCATCTTCATTAAACATAGCATCCCCAAGCTTGGGACAAACATTAATTGCAGCAAATATATTCTCAAATATGTCATCCTCATCAAACATAGCTTCCCCAAGCTTGGGCCTTTTCATATCATAAGCATAATCACTCTCATCATTAATAGTATGGATAGCACCAATAGTATAGCAATTATCATATTGTTCCAAGCAAGTGCCAAAAAGATTTTCAAGATCATAAGGAGTACCATTATCTTCCCAATCATAATCATCACAACAAGCAATAGGCATAACAAGATCATCATCAAGTGCATCATCTTCATTTTCATGAGGCACAACAATAATAGGAGGAACATTATTTGGGGGAGATATCCTTTTACCTCTGTTCCTTTTTCTTTTCTTCTTCTTTACCTCATGTGTGGGTTCAATCCTCTTTTTGCAGCTCCTTATTAATGAGATTGGTTGAATAGAAGGCTCCTCCTCGTTACCTGATTCATCATAAGAAATAAAAGGAGAATATTGGGAAGTCTCTTCCCTTTCGTTAGTATTCTCTTCATCCTCTATTTCTTTTCTTTTCTTTATGTAATTGGCAATATAAGGATTTTCAATGCAATTCACCGCACAATACATATAAATCTTCTCTAGATCAAAACCAAGAAGTTTATAATGGGCAAATTCTGGAAGATTCCCAGTTATATGTTTCATTTCTTCGCAACCCATAAGCAAGCTAAGTTCATTATAATGTGCAAGGGAAATCAACTCATCACAAATTTTGGACATGATTAGATCATGAAACAATTTGCATCGGATAGCTAAATGACCACTTTCATTGCAAAGTCCACAAGTACGGCCAAGAAAATTCAAATTTTCAGCACAAACATCTATCCTTTCTTGCAACAATTTAGTTTCTAAGTGCTTATGCCTCTTGCAATATCTATCTTCCCTATTTGGTGTGTACTTGCAAACCCAATGCACTCCACAAAAATTGACATGCTTATAGGAGACATTTTCATCATAACTAGTGCAATCATCATTAGTACTATGGATATTCAAAGAGTTCATACTAACAACATTGCAATCATGCTCATCATTCAAATATTTAGTGCCAAACATTTTAATGCATTCTTCTTCTAACACTTTGGCACAATTTTCCTTTCCATCATACTCACGAAAGATATTAAAAAGATGAAGCGTATGAGGCAAACTCAATTCCATATTTTTTTTAGTTTTCTTTTATAAACTAAACTAGTAATAAAACAAGAAACTAAAAGACTCGATTGCAAGATCTAAAGATATACCTTCAAGCGCTAACCTCCCTGGCAACGGCGCCAGGAAAGAGCTTGATGTCTACTACACAACCTTCTTCTTGTAGACGTTGTTGGGCCTCCAAGTGCAGAGGTTTGTAGGATAGTAGAAAATTTCCCTCAAGTGGATGACCTCAGGTTTATCAATCCATAGGAGGCGTAGGATGAAGATGGTCTCTCTCAAGCAACCCTGCAACCAAATAACAAAGAGTCTCTTATGTGCCCAACACACCCAATACAATGGTAAATTGTATAAGTGCACTAGTTCGGCGAAGAGATGGTGATACAAGTGGTATATGGATGATAGATATAGGTTTTTGTAATCTGGAAATATAAAAACAGCAAGGTAACTAATGATAAAAGTGAGCATAAACGGTATTGCAATGCATTGAAACAAGGCCTAGGGTTCATACTTTCACTAGTGCAAGTTCCTTCAACAATAATAACATAATTGGATCACATAACTATCCCTCAACATGCAACAAAGAGTCACTCCAAAGTCACTAATAGCGGAGAATAAACGAAGAGATTATGGTAGGGTACGAAACCACCTCAAAGTTATTATTTCCAATCAATCCGTTGGGCTATTCCTATAAGTGTCACAAACAGCCCTAGAGTTCGTACTAGAATAACACCTTAAGACACAAATCAACCAAAACCCTAA
This sequence comes from Triticum dicoccoides, assembly GCF_002162155.2. Classification (NCBI taxonomy): domain Eukaryota; kingdom Viridiplantae; phylum Streptophyta; class Magnoliopsida; order Poales; family Poaceae; genus Triticum; species Triticum dicoccoides. Next base: position 449,198,695 of record NC_041386.1, read on the forward strand.
TGTCACCTAGATACTCCAATGTCACCTCAAGTATCCGTGGGTATGATTATACGATATGCATCACACAATCTCAGATTCAATTATTCAACCAACACATAGAACCTCAAAGAGTGCCCCAAAGTTCCTACCGGAGAATCACGACGAAAACGTGTTCCAACCCCTATGCATAGGTTCATGGGCGGAACCCGCAAGTTGATCTCCAAAACATACATCAAGTGAATCACGTGATATCCCATTGTCACCACGGATACGCACGACAAGACATACATCAAGTGTTCTCAAATCTTTAAAGACTCAATCCGATAAGATAACTTCAAAGGGGAAACTCAATCCATTACAAGAGAGTAGAGGGGGGGGGGAGAAAACATCATAGGATCCAAATAAAATAGCAAAGCTCGCGATACATCAAGATCGTATCACCTCAAGAACACGAGAGAGAGATATATCAAACACATAGCTACTGGTACATACCCTCAGCCCCGAGGGAGAACTACTCCCTCCTCGTCATGGAGAGCACCGGGATGATGAAGATGGCCACCGGAGAAGGATTCCCCCTCCGGCAGGGTGCCGGAACGGGTCTTGATTGGCTTTCGATGGCTACGGAGGCTTCTGGCGGCGGAACTCCTGATCTATTGTGCTCCCCGATAGTTTTAGGGTATATGGATATATATATAGGCGGAAGAAATACATCAGAGGAGCCACGAGGGGCCCATGAGGGTGGAGGGCACGCCCAGGGGGGTGGGCGCACCCCCTACCTCGTGGCTTCCTCGTTGATCCCCTGACATGCACTCCAAGTCTCCTGCATTGCTTTCTTTCCAAAAATAAGTTCCGTGAAGTTTCAGGTTAATTGGACTCCATTTGATTTTCCTTTTCTGCGATACTCTAAAACAAGGAAAAAAACAGAAACTGGCACTGGGCTCTAGGTTAATAGGTTAGTCCCAAAAATCATATAAAATAGCATAGAAAACATCCAAGGTTGATAATATAATAGCATGGAACAATCAAAAATTATAGATACATTGGAGACGTATCAGCATCCCCAAGCTTAATTCCTCATCGTCCTCGAGTAGGTAAATGATAAAAACAGAATTTTTGATGTGGAATGCTACCTAACATATTTCTCTGAGTAATTCTCTTCATTTTGGCAAGAATATTCAGATCCATAAGATTCAAGACAAAAGTTTAATATTGACATAAAAATAATAATACTTCAAGCATACTAACTAAGCAATTATGTCTCTTCAAAATAACATGGCCAAAGAAAGTTATCCCTACAAAATCATATAGTCTGGCTATGCTCCATCTTCACCACACAACGTATTCAAATCATGCACAACCCCGATGACAAGCCAAAACAATTGTTTCATACTTTTGATGTTCTCAAAATTTTTCAATCTTCACACAATGTATGAGCGTGAGCCATGGATATAGCACTATAGGTGGAATAGAAGGGTGGTTATGGAGAAGACAAAAAGGGAGAAGATAGTCTCACATCAACTAGGCGTATCAATGGGCTATGGAGATGCCCATTAATAGATATTAATGTGAGTGAGTAGGGATTGCCATGCAACGGATGCACTAGAGCTATAAATGTATGAAAGCTCAACAAGAGACTAAGTGGGTGTGCATCCAACTTGCTTGCTCACGAAGACCTAGGGCATTTTGAGGAAGCCCATTATTGGAATATACAAGCCAAGTTCTATAATGTAAAATTCCCACTAGTATATGAAAGTGACAACATAGGAGACTCTCTATTATGAAGATCATGGTGCTACTTTGAAGCACAAGTGTGGTAAAAGGATAATAGCATTGCCCCTTCTCTCTTTTTCTCTCATTTTTTTTATTTTTTTATTTTTTTTATTTGGGCCTTCTCTTTTTTTATGGCCTCCTTTTTTCAGGGCTTCTTTGTCCTCTTTTTTTTTGTCCGGAGTCTCATCCCGACTTGTGTGGGAAACATAGTCTCCATCATCCTTTCCTCACTGGGACAATGCTCTAATAATGATCATCACACTTTTATTTTCTTACAACTCAAGAATTACAACTTGATACTTAGGACAAGATATGAGTCTATATGGATGCCTCCGGTGGTGTACCGGGATGTGCAATGACTCATGAGTGACATGTATGAAAGAATTATGAGCGGTGGCTTTGCCACAAATACGATGTCAACTACATGATCATGCAAAGCAATATGACAATTATGAAGCGTGTCATAATAACAGAATGGTGGGAAGTTGCATGGCAATATATCTCGGAATGGCTATGGAAATGCCATAATAGGTAGGTATGGTGGCTGTTTTGAGGAAGATATATGGTGGGTTTATGGTACTGGCGAAAGTTGCGCGGTACTAGAGAGGCTAGCAATGGTGGAAGGGTGAGAGTGCGTATAATCCATGGACTCAACATTAGTCATAAAGAACTCACATACTTATTGCAGAAATCTATTAGTTATCGAAACAAAGTACTATGCGCATGCTCCTAGGGGGATAGATTGGTAGGAAAAGACCATCGCTCGTCCCCGACCGCCACTCATAAGGAAGACAATCAACAAATAAATCATGCTCCGACTTTATCACATAACGGTTCACCATACGTGCATGCTACGGGAATCACAAACTTCAACACAAGTATTTCTAAAATTCACAACTACTGAACTAGCATGACTCTAATATCACCATCTCCATATCTCAAATCAATTATCAAGTATCAAACTTCTCATAGTATTCAATGCACTTTATATGATAGTTTTTATTATACCCATCTTGGATGCCCATCATATTAGGACTAAATTCATAACCAAAGCAAACTACCATGCTGTTTAGAGACTCTCAAAATGATATAAGTGAAGCATGAGAGTTCATCTATTTCTATAAAATAAAACCACCACCGTGCTCTAAAAGGATATAAGTGAAGCACTAGAGCAAATGACAAACTACTCCAAAAGATATAATTGAAGATCAATGAGTAGTCGAATAATTATGCAACTATGTGAAGACTCTCTAACATTTAAGAATTTCAGATCTTGGTATTTTATTCAAACCCTATTTCCACCGCCGCAACCTTCTGTACCCAAGAGATCCCATCTTGGGGCCTTTTTCGAAGCTCCGCCGGATGGGGAATCAATCACGGAGGGCTTATACATCAACACCATAGCCTCTCCGATGATGTGTGAGTAGTTTACCACAGACCTTCGGGTCCATAGTTATTAGCTAGATGGCTTCTTCTCTCTCTTTGGATCTCAATACAAAGTTCTCCTCGATCTTCTTGGAGATCTATTCGATGTAATTCTTTTTGCAGTGTGTTTGTCGAGATCCGATGAATTGTGGGTTTAGGATCAAGTTTATCTATGAACAATATCTGATTCTTCTCTGAAATCTTCTATGTATGATTGGTTATCTTTGCAAGTCTCTTCGAATTATCAGTTTGGTTTGGCCTACTAGATTGATATTTCTTGTGATGGGAGAAGTGCTTAGCTTTGGGTTCAATCTTGCGGTGTCCTTTCCTAGTGACAACAGGGGCAGCAAGGCACGTATTGTATTATTGCTATCGAGGATAAAAAGATGGGGTTTATATCATATTGCTTGATTTTATCCCTCAACATCATGTCATCTTGCCTAATGCGTTACTCTGTTCTTATGAACTTAATACTCTAGATGCATGCTGGATAGCGCTCGATGTGTGGAGTAATAGTAGTAGATCCAGAATCGTTTCGGTCTACTTGTTGCGGACGTGATGCCTATATACACGATCATGCCTAGATATTCTCATAATTATGCACTTTTCTATCAATTGCTCGACAGTAATTTGTTCACCCACCGTAATACTTATGCTATCTTCAGAGAAGCCATTAGTGAAACCTATGGCCCCCGGGTCTATCTTTTATCATATAAGTTTCCAATCTATTTTACTTTGCAATCTTTACTTTCAATCTATATCATAAAAATACCAAAAATATTTATCTTATTATTATTATCTCTATCAGATCTCACTCTCGTAAGTGACCGTGAAGGGATTGACAACCCCTTTATCGCGTTGGTTGCGAGGTTCTTATTTGTTTGTGTAGGTACGAGGGACTTGCGTGTAGTCTCCTACTGGATTGATACCTTGGTTCTCAAAACTGAGGGAAATACTTACGCTACTTTGATGCATCACCCTTTCCTCTTCAAGGGAAAACCAACACAGTGCTCAAGAGGTAGCAAGAAGGATTTCTGGCGCCGTTGCCGGGGAGATCTACGCACAAGTCAAGACATACCAAGCACCCATCACAAACTCTTATCCCTCACATTACGTTATTTGCCATTTGTCTCTCGTTTTCCTCTCCCCACTTCACCCTTGCCTTTTCTTCGCCCTTCTTCTTTTCGTCTTTTCGTTTGCCTTGATGTCTTAGTTGGCTGTTTGCTCGTTTGGTTGGAATAATAGCTAAACAGAGAACCTAAGATCTATGGATCCTCATCCGCTTGCTAATCTTTTTAAGAGACCCAATTATGATGAACCAATTGCTAGTGAGTTTTGTGCACTAGATTATCTTTATGAAGTTTTGCTTGAAATTCGTGAATCTGAAAATTGTGATGAAGTACTTTATGAAGTGATTCACGATAGATCTTTGAATAAAAAGCATGATTGCAATGATGATATTATAAATTCTATTAATGTCAATTGTGCTAATAATATGCAAAACCCTAAGCTTGGGGATGCTAGTTTTGCTATGACTACTATTTGTTGCAATGATCATGATTGGGGCGATTCTTCTTTTGATCTTGAAAATTTATTTAAGCCTCATGATGAATATGAGATTGATAATGGTGTTTTCAATATTATTGAAAGTGGGTTTGGAAGAGTGTCAACTTTAGATCCCACATATTTGGAGAATATTCAATCTTATGTAGTTTTTGATAAAAGTGGGTTTGGGGATGTAACGCCCCAAGACCGGAGCTTCAGTTGCCTTCCAGGGTTTCCGGGTTTTCATCGTGTGTTTTGTTTGGTCCGCTGCTTTTCATCTTTGCATCATGTGCATTGCATCATGTCATCATGCAGCCCGTTTTAAAACTCAGCTAAACAAATGGTATGGATCTTTGATCCATTTAAATCGAGGGATTTCACATGGTGATTCTCTTTACAACTTATCCTCTCGATATTTAGAGAGCTATAGTAATTATTCCAATTATGTGGAATTACTTTAACACACTTGCAAAAATCCCAATGCCTTTTATTATTTCAACTCTTGGCCTCTAACTTTGCCACTTGTCCTTTCATCATTTTCCGGAGCTCCACCTAATTTCTCGACATTTTTGGGCACTTCGAAAAACCTATCCTAGTTCAAACCTTTTGAATTAAATTCAAAGGAATTTGAATTTAATCTTTCAACTTGACCTTTTTCTATTTTCTCGGACCGTGCACATTTTTCTGAGTCCGTGAAAATTATCCCCGTGCCCAAATTCTTCCTCTAACCTTCTCTTCTCTCTTTTCCTTTCTCCTATTTTTTTGTCTCTGTTTTTGTTAAGAGTAGAATCAAGAGAGGGAGAGAAGGGAGCCCAGCAGGCCATTTGGGCCCAGCTGCATCTAACCTAGCCAGCTCCAAGGCCCACTCCCTAACCTAACCCTAGGCCCAGCCTCTCCCCTCGCTACCCTCTCCCGATCTCATCTCTCCCTCGTTTCCCTGCGCGCGCCGCCACACGCTCAACGCACGCATCGAGCCAGGGAGGAGCCCGATCCCCATCACCAACGCTCGCAGGCTCCTCTGCTCGATCCCCACTTCTCCCCCTCGCACCTCACTTGCCTCCCCTTGCACCGCCCTCTCTCTCTCTCGTTCTCCTCCCTCACGCCGCCAGCGAGCGCCATCGCTCAGCCCAGCCTCCTCGCTAGCTCCCCATCTCTTCCTCCTGGCCAACCGTGCCCCTCTATGGAGCTGCCTTGCTACTCCCTCCGGCGAGCACCGTGCCATCTCCCTGCCTTGCCTGCTCTATCGGCGTCACCAACAACAGCGGTCCGGCGCCCAAGCTCCTCTGCCGCCCCGCCCATTCCCGGCCGGATCCCGCCGGCAGGGCCTCGCGTCCCCGCTTCAGACGACCGTCGCTGCGTCATGACCTCAGCTCCACCTGCGAAGCCCGATGCCCCTCGGCGCGTCAGCTTCGACCTCGATCAGATGCGCCCGAGGAGCTCCCGGAGCAAGCTCGCCGGCGGCCCCTGCGTTCCCCGTGACCTCTACTGCCTGGCGGCCCCTTCTCCGCCTCGCCGTCGTTTTGCTGCAGGAGTCGAGGTGTCGCCTCCTTCAGTTCGTCAGCCGACATCGCGGCCTCAACCTCCATGGACGGCCTCGTGTACTTCGAACGGGAGGAGAACCGCTGCGTTGACTGGATCGGTGCCGCTCCAGGCCACTGCACTGTACAACTGCTTTGAGAGAACACGGATACGTCAAGACCCGGGCCTACAAGTACCACGATGTCCGTCGATCGCCAAGTACCCCTTCGGATACGCAAGTCCCTCGAAGGTCCACCGATGCCTAGTATGACTACAGGACCGGAACGAAGTACCACGATGACCGTTGACATGTACCACTACACCACACCGAAACGTCAAGACCGTCCCGGATATTGTCAAGTACCACTTCGGTTTCGGAACGCGACGAGTACCACGACTACCCTCGTGGACTTTGGTTCCATCAAGTTCGACTACAACGTGTGACAACTACCGCCGCCGTGATTTTCGACAAGACGTCGTGTGCCTCTACTTCCACTACCGAACATCCCGAGAACGTCTACTTCCCCTACACCGCATCGAACTCGAGCCGCTCCGATAACGCACGCTTCGAAGGTATAACCCCGAGACGGCGTCCGTGAACGAATGCTTGCGATGTTTGAAATGCTCGTGTTTGCTCCGTGTCGGAGTTGTTCGGTACACGTTGCCCCTCTTTTGCCTTGACACCGACATGTGGGAACCCCGTAATCGGGAGCACCCCACCATCCTTGCATGACACGCTCCCGTCACTTCCTTTTGCACCGGTATCCCCGTGGGCTACCGGAGAACCGATATGTTGTCGTGGCATCATTTTCGGATTCGTCGTCGTGGCACCCTTTTCCTTTCCACCACGATGTCAAATGCATCATAATAATGCTCTTGTCAAGTTTTAATAAAAATTGCATAAACTTGTTCATGTCATCTGCATCATGATAACAACAATTAAAAATATTTAAATTGTTGTTTGCATTAATTTACTAATGCATATGGGGATTTACCGGATTTGTTGTTTGCTATATCCGGCCCCATTTAAATTGTTTAGATAGACAATCCCTTTATGTTTCACCTCTTGACATGCTTAACAACATTTAATATTGTTGGGTACATAAACGAGAGAGAACTAAATAATTGACGTGGTGTTTCGTCAATATGCAATTCGTTGCATATTGAGCTCCACTTAACTTGTAGTGTTGTTTGTGCACTTTGCCATGCCATGCATAATTAAACCGGACATGCATCATACTTGGTTGTGCATCTTGCCATGATTATGTGAAGGTTGTTTACCATGATTGTTTGTTTCTTTCCGGTGTTGCTTCTTCAGGTTGGTTCCGATAATGTCGCATTTGTGAGGAACCGTTCGACTACGTCTGTTTGTCTTCTTCATGGACTCGCTCTTCTTCCTTGCGGGATTTCAGGCAAGATGACCATACCCTCGAAATCACTTCTATCTTTGCTTGCGTAGATGCTCGCTCTTTTGCTATGCCTATGCTGTGATACCTACCACTTGCTTATCATGCCTCCCATTTTGTTGAACCAAGCCTCTAACCCACCTTGTCCTAGCAAACCGTTGTTTGGCTATGTTACCGCTTTGCTCAGCCCCTCTTATAGCGTTGTTAGTTGCAGGTGAAGATCGAAGTTTGTTCCTTGTTAGAACATGGAGATGTCGTTCCTTGTTGGAACATTTATTTACTTGTTGGGATATCACAATATATCTTACTTAATTAATGCATCTATATACTTGGTAAAGGGTGGAAGGCTCGGCCTTATGCCTGGTGTTTTGTTCCACTCTTGCCGCCCTAGTTTCCGTCATATCGGTGTTATGTTCCCGGATTTTGCGTTCCTTACGCGGTTGGGCTATTATGGGAACCCCTTGATAGTTCTCCTTAAGTAAAGCTTTTCCAGCAATGCCCAACATTGGTTTTACCGTTTGCCACCTAGCCTTTTCTTGTCCCTTGGGGGTCACGCGCCCAAGGGTCATCATTATTTTAAACCCCCGGGCCAGTGCTCCTCTGAGTGTTGGTCCAACTTGTCAGCCGCCGGTGGCCACCAGGGGCAACTCTGGGCTAGCCTACCGGAAGTTTAGACAATCCGGTGTGCCCTGAGAAAGAGATATGTGCAGCTCCTATCGGGATTTGTCGGCACATTCGGGCGGTGTTGCTGGTTTAGTTTTACCCTATCGAAATGTCTTGTTGTACCGGGATACCGAGTCTGATCGGAAAGTCTCGGGAGGAGGTCTATTCCTTTGTTGACCATGAGAGCTTGTGATGGGCTAAGTTGGGACACCCCTGCAGGGATTTGAACTTTCGAAAGCCGTGCCCGCGGTTATGGGCAGATGGGAATTTGTTAACGTCCGGTTGTAGAAAACCTAAACTTAACCTTAATTAAAATGAATCAACAGCGTGTGTAACCGTGATGGTCTCTTTCCGGCGGAGTCCGGGAAGTGAACACGGTTGTTGGAGTTATGCTTGACGTAGGTTGCTATAGGATCACTTCTTGATCATAGACTTCTCGACCGTGCTTTGCCTTCTCTTCTCGCTCTCTTTTGCGTATGTTAGCCACCATATATGCTAGTCGCTTGCTGCAGCTCCACCTCATACCTTTACCTTACCTATAAGCTTAAATAGTCTTGATCGCGAGGGTGCGAGATTGCTGAGTCCCTGTGGCTCACAGATACTTCCAAAACCAGTTTGCAGGTGCCGATGAGTCCGTGCAGATGACGCAACCAAGCTCCGGAGGAGCTCGATGAAGATCATGCTCTTTATGTTGTTTCGTTCTAGAAGATCAGTGGTGGAGCCCAGTTGGGGTCGATTGGGGACCTTTGTCGCATTTGGGGTTCTTCTTTTATTTTGGTTCCGTAGTCGGACCTTGATTGTATTTGGGGGTTGTAATGCTTTATTCATGTATTTGTGTGAAGTGGCGATTGTAAGCCAACTATGTATCTTTTTCCCCTATTGTATCACATGGGTTGTGTGAAGATTACCTCACTTGCGGCATTGCTTTCAATGCGGTTATGCCTCTAAGTCGTGCTTCGACACGTGGGAGATATAGCTGCATCGAGGGCGTTACAAGGGAGGTCATGACTTTAGTTAATGTTAATCCCACTATTTTGGAAGAGTGTCAACTTTGCATGCATGTGGATCATGTTGAAAATATTTTATGTGATAGCTATTTTGTTGAATTTTCTTATGATCCCACATGTAATTATTATGAGAGAGGAAAATATGGTTGTAGAAATTTTCTTCTTACTAAATTACCTCTCGTCATGTTGAGATTGCTATCGTCTCTTCTTCCTTGCATATGCTAATTTTTGCTTGCTATGATAATTTGTTTGCTTATAAAATTCTTATGCATAGGAATTATGTTAGACTTAGATGTGTTTGTCACATGCTTTATGATGCTCCTTTTGTGCTTCAATTCTCGTCTTTCATGTGAGCATCATTAAAATTATCAATGCCTAGCTAAAAGGCTTTAAAGAAAAGCGCTTGTTGGGAGACAACCCAATATATTTCCTTTCTGTTTAGTAATAAATAATTCATCTAGCCTCTGTTTAAATGTGATTTTATGCTTTTAATTAGTGTTTGTGCCAAGTAGAACCTTTGGGAAGACTTGGGGGAAGTTTTTGCGATCTTGCTGTAAAAAATAGAAACTTTAGCTCTCATGAGATTTGCTGCCATTTTTTTTATTGGAGAGTGCGATTAGGTTGATTCCTTTTGCAGATGATTAATAGACAAATACCTCACGTCCACCAATTTATTTCATTATTTTTGGGGTTACAAAAGTATTCGAAACCTACATATTACTACAGACTATTCTGTTTTTGACAGATTCTGTTTTGTGTGTGTTGTTTGCTTATTTTGATGCATCTATGGCTAGTATCGGAGGGTATGAACCATAGAGAAGTTGGAATACAGTAGGTTTAACACCAATATAAATAAAGAATGAGTTCATTATAGTACCTTAAGTGGTGGTTTGTTTTCTTATACTAACGGAGCTCATGAGATTTTCTGTTGAGTTTTGTGTTGTGAAGTTTTCAAGTTTTGGATAAAGATTTGATGGATTATGGAATAAGGAGTGGCAAGAGTCTAAGCTTGGGGATGCCCAAGGCACCCCAAGGTAAAATTCAAGGACAACCAAAAGCCTAAGCTTGGGGATGCCCCGGAAGGCATCCCCTCTTTTGTCTTCTTCCATCGGTAACTTTACTTGAGGCTATATTTTTATTCACCACATGATATGTGTTTTGCTTGGAGCGTCTTGTATGATTTGAGTCTTTGATTTTTTGTTGTACCACAATCATCCTTGCTTTACACACGTTTTGGGAGAGACACACATGAATTGGAATTTATTAGAATACTCTATGTGCTTCACTTACATGTTTTGAGCTAGATAATTTTGCTCTAGCACCTCTAGTGCTTCACTTATATCTTTTAGAGGACGGTGATGGTTTTATTTTATAGAAATTATTGATCTCTCATGCTTCACTTATATTATTTTGAGAGTCCCTTAGAACAGCATGGTAATTTGCTTTGGTTATAAAATTAGTCCTAATATGATAGGCATCCAGGATGGTTATAATAAAAACTATCATAGAAAGTGCATTGAATACTATGAGAAGTTTGATACTTGATAATTGTTTTGAGATATAAAGATGGTGATATTAGAGTGTGCTAGTTGAGTAGTTGTCAATTTGAGAAATACTTGTGTTAAAGATTGCAAGTCCCGTAGCATGCACGTATGGTAATCGTTGTGTAACAAATTTGAAACATGAGGTGTTCTTTGATTGTCTTCCTTACGAGTGGCGGTCGGGGACGAGCGATGGTCTTTTCCTACCAATCTATATGCCTAGGAGCATGCGCGTAATGCTTGGTTTTTGATGACTTGTAGATTTTTGTAATAAGTATGAGTTCTTTATGACTAATGTTGAGTCCATGGATTATACGCACTCTCACCTTTCCATCATTGCTAGCCTTTTCGGTACCGTGCATTGCCCTTTCTCACCTTGAGAGTTGGTGCAAACTTCACTGGTGCATCCAAACCCCGTGATATGATACGCTCTATCACACACAAACCTCCTTATATCTTCCTCAAAACAACCACCATACCTACCTATTATGGCATTTCCATAGCCATTCCGAGATATATTGCCATGCAACTTTCCACCATTTCATTTATGACACGCTTCATCATTGTCATATTGCTTTGCATGATCATGTAGTTGACATCGTATTTGTGGCAAAGCCACCATGCATAATTCATACATGTCACTCTTGATTCATTGCCTTCCCGGTTGTCAGCATTCTGGGAACGGGGGTCCCCAGACTTGCCTGCCTGCGGCCCACGGCATGGCTTTGCTGGCAGGCCTGTATGACCCATCTTCATCAACAAGGAATCAAGACCCTCGTGAGGGGCCAAGCCTCGCGAGGCGGACGACACAAGATCTCCTCGGGAGCGGCCTCACCAGGCTGGCTCGTGAGGGGCGGAGAGTTCAAGGCCGGGCAAACCTCGTGAGGTTCTCATGACGTAAGCCATGACGATCGAGACCAGGCACGCGCCAGGCGGGCGCTAGCGCGCGCAGCGTCCTTGTTTCCTCTTTGGTGCTAAGGGGGCAAGCGTAGGTGTTAGAATAAATCTGAGGCATACCGTCGATCATCCGAGGACCAAGCAATCACATGAGCACGACACCGAGATTTGTTAACGAGGTTCACTGATATGCTACATCCCCGGGGCTTGACTACGGGCGCTCCTCCCCGTGACACCGTCACAATACCGCACCCGGTCGCCCTGGACACTAGCACATGCCGCCGGCTTCCCCTGCGTTCCGGTGCTATTATGTTGGCATAGGTTACATCGTGTGTCTACCCCCGCTATATATGAGAGGCCTAGGATACAAGTGTCCTATTAGGACATGGCTCCATATCCTATCTAAACACAATACTACTCAGAGTCCAACTGTAACCTACCTTGTACACAATATTCGACACAACTCTAACAAACTCCACCTTGGCGAATATTCTCCACCACCTTGAATTCATCCATGTGTCAAACTTCCATGCACATTGGACTTGAGCTTATCCCATGAGCACCGTTGCTACTCCAAAGACTTCATATGACTCCACTTGCAAATTGTAGTCCCTTCTTTTCTTGATCACAGTCAATACTCGAGCAAAAATTAAGTTCCTTGTTACTCTAGTTTGCGCTCCCAACTTTCAGGGTATCCGTCAACGCCATCACGCACCAATCACAGACCTGCGTGAAAGTGAACAACTCACATATTGGATGCTACACATAAGAGTTACCTGAACTCAACACCACCGCTCCTTTCTTGACTGCCTGTCTGAAACTTGAAGGAATTTCACCATTGCTTGTAGTCATCCCGAGTCAAATTCGCAGTTGTCTCACCACATGTATGACTACCAGAGCCCTGGCCCATCTCCATGTCCCGTGCTAACCGCATGCCTCGCCGCTATTACCGCGTCGAGTCTCCGCTATCCCGGTCGAGTCTCAAGGGTCGCGAACCCACACCACTCAACCCCCACCGCAGAGTACCACCGGTCATCATCGACCGGTGACGAGTTTCACGCTTCCATCAGACCACTGGGCTCCAGTTCGAACTGCATGTCACTCGCTTTTCCCTCTTGCTGAATAGGCTTCGATTCCCTGGATCCTTACATCGTAGCCCCTCAATCCAGCTCCACCTTGAACATGACTCCATGGTAGATGATCAGTCCACCCTCGCGCCCCGTCAACTTCAAGCTCCGTGTGTACATCACCTTGAATCAAACCCGCGCCATAGTCTTGTCGAAGCCACACAAGCCCTCAGCCCTGCGCCACGTGTTTCCACGCCCCAGAAGTCGGTCACCATTAGCATCACGCACCTATGTTGTCGTTGCCGATCCCATCACCGTCTTCTGTACCAACTGACCTGCGTCGATCCGTCAGACCATCTAGTCCAACCCAGCGAAACTTGTTCGACTGCAAACACATTCCAGACTCCTCAAGTCGTCACCATGACCATCTCCATCCAAACGCAAATGTGTACCAACAAAGAAAAACAAAGTGAAGTCCACATAGCCTTCCCGTGTGAACACCAAATCAGATCAACAAAGCTAACTAGCTCAAACACCTGATTCATCACACGTGTGTAGCTGGCCTCTCCTTTTCCTTTCTTTTTCCATGATAGCATCATGATCTGACTAAGCCCTTGTGCCGTAATTTTTTTCGCCAAACAAATCTCTAGTGCATGCAACGCTCTAGTCCTGGCACAATGCCAACTCTCCTGGAATTCAGCTCCGCGCACGTGGCTTTCTTTGGGCCTTGCACAACCAGCTGCTGCTCCTGGGCCACTGCACACGTGTACCTCGTGGCTACACAAGGGCCTTGCCCACCAAGCACGCACACACACCTAAAAAAGCACGCACACAACCAGCCCCACCTGGGCCAGCCAGCTACACCCTAGGCATGCTCACGAGCTGCCTCGGCTTTGCGCGTGCGTCCAGCCCTTTGCCTGCAGCCCTGCACACGCACCTGGTGGCCACCGCCTGTACGTGTTCCGCTCGGATCAAGCCGCCACGAAACCAACAAACGCGGATGCCGACCTCGTCGAGTTCCCGAACAAAACGCTGGTTCCGATTGCTCTTTCCATCAAACACGATGCCGTCTTCCACGAATCATATATCAGCAAACTTGATCCACCGACACGAAAACTACCGCTGCCATGCCTCCAATCGTACACATTGCATCTTGCAAGATCTCGCTGACAACTTTCACGTGTTCTCCTCTAGATCAACGATCAACAGCCCGAACAACCTAGCTCATGATACCACTTGTTAGAATAAATCCGAGGCATACCGTCGATCATCCGAGGACCAAGCAATCACATGAGCATGACACCGAGATTTGTTAACGAGGTTCACCGATATGCTACATCCCCAGGGCTTGACTACAGGCGCTCCTCCCCGTGACACTGTCACAATACCGCACACGGTCACCCTGGACACCGGCACATGCCGCCGACTTCCCCTGCGTTCCGGTGCTATTATGTTGGCATAGGTTACATCGTGTGTCTACCCCCGCTATATATGAGAGGCCTAGGATACAAGTGTCCTATTAGGACACGACTCCATATCCTATCTAAACACAATACTACTCAGAGTCCAACTGTAACCTACCTTGTACACAATATTCGACACAACTCTAACAGTAGGCGCGGAGTACCGAGGCATCAAGCAAAGGTTTCCATATTGGTGCAACGAGACCAAGACCATAAGGACAACAAGATGGAGGTCACTGTGGAGCCCAAGATGGCGTCACCACCAGAGTCTTTGGCAGGCGAAGACAGCTTTTGTCAGGATAGCTTGTACTAGCTGTCCCCTTTCAAATTGGCCATTGTTGGCTCCCTTCCCGCTCAATATTTGGGGAGAGGACCAGGGCCTCTATAAATAGGACTAGCCACCACCATAGTAGAAAAGACAGGGTTGGGACGGGTCAAGAACAGAACCCTAGACCGCATCCTCACACACAAGTTCACCAAGCACAGGAACACCTCAACCTCAGGAGGCTGTTCTTCCCCTTGTACTGTTCATTCTCAGCCCGAGAGGCAATCCACCACCACCACACTGGAGTAGGGTATTACACCACAACGATGGCCCGAACCAGTATAAATCTTGTGTCCTTTGTGCTGCGAGTTTGTCGAGTTAGTTCGCGAGATCTTAGCTAAGTTAGAACGCGGATCGATAGGGGGGAGATCTTCGCGTGCACCCCAGTGTTCAAACCTTAAGGGTTTTGCCGGAACCCGTGATCTGAAATTTGGCGCGCTAGGTAGGGGTGTGCCGAAGCTTCCTTCCCATCGTTCCGCATCACGCCGCTTCATCGTCTTCATGGCGGACACATGTCGCGCCCGTGCCGAGCGCCGGGCTGCCCTTGCCACCCGCGTTGCTCAGACGGCCCCTGTTGGCGAGCCACCCCGTCGCTCTTCGTCGCCTGCCGCCAACGCCACCACCGGCCCGGCGGGGAACGAGCAGCAAGCATCCTCGCTGCACCCCTCGGTGCGACAGGACGGCCGCACTGCCACTCCATCGCTGACTCCCGCTGGTTCGTCATCTCACGCTCATCGCATTCCCACGGATGCGCGGGCCGCGCTCCTCATGGCGCACGAGCTCCTGCACTACCGCCTGGTCGACGACCTCTACGAGGACTGGCTCGACCGCATCGCCGAGCTTGTCCGCGCCGCAGGGGGCTCCCCTGCGCCGTCCCACTCTCTGTCTCGCCCTTCGCCAGCCACGGGCGATGCAACTCATGAAGCACCTCCACCACCTCTGCCCCAAGACGGCGCCCTAGCGCCAAGGCACACGGCTCCACGGCATGACCCACCGCGTCCGGCGCCCACGTGTGAAGAAAGAAGCCATCAAGAAGTCCCTCGACCACAAGAGAACGCTCTGCCACTCCTCGCTCCCTCGCGCCAGGATCGTTTGCTACGGCAAGGCCCCGCACTGCTTGCCGTAGCGGCGCGCGGGCGCCAAGGCCAAGCTCCTCCTCCAAGGCGGGCCCCGGTGACCACGGCTGGCTGCCGCGCCTTCACCCCCGAGCTGTGTAGAGTTGCCTGGTCGGGCAAGTTCAAGCCGGATCTGCCTCGTCGCTACGACGGCACTACCGACCCCATGGAGTTCCTGCAGCTCTACGAGCTGAGCATCGAGGCGGCTAACGACAACGAGAAAGTCATGGTGAACTGGTTTCCCATGGCCCTCAAGGACGGCCCCCGCTCCTGGCTCCTAAACCTGCCTCCAGGCTCAATTTCCTCCTAGGACGAGATGCGCAACCGCTTCATCACCAACTTCCAGGGCACTCACGACCGCCCCCCCCGGTCATGGGTGACCTGCGCCACGTCAAGCAACAACCAGGAGAGACCCTGCAGAAGTACATTTAGCGCTTCAACATCACACGAATCAAGATCCCCAAGGTAACCGATGAGGCCATCATCTTGGCATTCTCCGACGGCGTCCGCGACGTCAAGATGAAGGAGGAGCTCACCATCCACGAGGTGATGTGCATGACCTTGGAGCTGTTCAACATAGCGACCAAGTGTGCAAGAGCTGAGGAGGGGCACCTCTCCCTCCTCGAGCTCCCTGCTACGGACCCGGGGGAGAAGAAGACCAAGGCCAAGGACGTGAAGCGCAAGGGAGCAGCCATGCTCACGGCGGAGCCAGACACCAAGCATGGCAAATACCAGCCCGAGTCATCCAAGGGCAGCCGACCGTTCTGCGCCTTCCACAACCAGCATACCCACAACACCAACGACTGTCAAGAGCTCAAAGCCATCCGAGAAGGACGCTTCGGTCGATGCCCCGAGCACAGCGACCGGGGCTACGTCCGAGGAGGAGTACGTGGTGGCGGACGCTGGGACGACCGTGGCCCGCGCCAGGAGTGGCACGACCGGCCTCGTGAGGACCGCTGGCAGGATCAGCCTCACGAGGGCGCCTGGAGGGACCAGCCTCGCGAGGCTCATCCTCAAGGCAACGCTGGCCTTCCTCCGCTACCGCTACCACCCAGAAGGAATGACGACCACCATCAGGACGAGGGGGCTGGGGGCTTCTAGGAGCCACGCGCTATTGCCTGCATCTTAGGCGGAGCTCAAGCCCCAGCCTCCCAGCGTATCTTCAAACAATTTGCCCGTGAGGTGAATGCACTTCTCCCCAAGCTCGAGGCCACACGCCCGCTCAGATGGTCCAGGTGCCCCATCACGTTCAGTTCGGCAGATCAGCTCAAGTGCGCAGCTACTGCAAGCGTCCTCCCAATGCTCTGTTCACCAATCATCAGCAACATGAAAGTTACCAAGACCCTCATCGACGGTGGCGCAGGGCTCAATGTCCTGTCTGTCGACACGTTCGACAACCTCCAAGTGCCATATGACCAGCTTCAGCCTACCAAGCCTTTCTCAGGAGTGGCCGATGGCTCTACTACCCCGATCGGGTAGGTCCGCCTCCCCGTCACCTTTGGAGAACGCAACAACTATTGCACTGAACTCATCGACTTCGACGTCGCCTACATCCACCTGCCATACAACGCCATCCTCGGGTATCCGGCCCTGGCCAAGTTCATGGCGGTGACCCATCATGGCTACAATGTCCTCAAGATTTCGGGAAGCGGCGGAATCATCATAGTCCCGTGCGAAGAAAGAGACACGGTGTGCTCCCTCGAGTGTGCCTTCCAAGATGCAGCAATTGACGATCCCGACACTCAGGGCGAGTGCCCTCTTGAGGCCACCCCCACGAAGAAGAAGAAGTTGCGCCCTGCAGGGCATCAGGCAAGCGGCGCCTCGTCAGGATCGGCGCCCGCGCCTGGGGCGCCACCCTCCATCGCATAGCAAAGCACGCCCGGCGCCCCTTCTGGTAGGGCTCGGGGGATCTCTTCTGGAGGGCCTCAGACTTTGCCAACATCACGAGGGAGGCGCTTGGGCACCACTTGGAGGCGTGCTTCATGACACGTTTCCCTCAGGAGAACACATGGCAAGGAGTGCCCACCGCTCAGGAGTTCATCACCAATACCGCTCAGGAACTGCAAGACGCAAGGGCCATGTGCAGCAGCCACCGCTCACCAGACGCAACCCCCCATCCAGGCGAGGATGCCGGGCTACGTGTCTATATCGATGTTCCAGGGCTCAATCGGGCCGCTTCCCAGGAGCTTCTATGGCCTTCGCGCGTGGGATGCTGCGAGGGCCCAACTCACAGCTACATTTGCATGCCCCTTGGCCTGCCGAGCGTGGAGGCCGCCTATCAACGCAACCTATGGAGCATCCTGGCGGCTCAGGAGGCCAGGCACCATGCGGTGCTGACGGAGATGAAGACGGTCCTCAAGGAACCCCCTGGACCCCTAGAGCCTCCCGAGGCTTAGGGCCCCGGTGGCTCGTGAGAAGCAGCCCCTTCGCCGCACGCCTTCAGCTACCCCAACTCTTCTTCATCAACAGAACCAGGTGACATTTTCCAAAGTTCATTCAGCTGGGAGCGCCCCCAGGGCTGTATCATTCCCAGGGCACATGGGTCCGTCCCTGTGGCATGTATCTTTCCTTTTATGTCTTTAGCTTACCCTATTGGGGGTGCCCCTCGGGCTGCATCATCCCCAAGCCGCTCGGGCCAGACCTAGTGGCATGCATCTTTCCTGGATTTACTTGAGGTAGGTTGCTTTCCCTTCTTAATCTATCTATGACTATCGCCTGCTTGATTGTCACCCACCATGGGAGCCGCGCGCCAGACGTCTTTCTTTAGGACCCTTCGCGTTGTCTAACCATCTCGCAGGACCAAGACAGCAAACAAGAACCAAGACCAGATGCAACCCGCCTTGAGGTAGGGCCTTGTGAGTCCCACGCTGGCTCACGAGTGCCCAGATACACCTCGTCTAGCCCTGCCGTGCAAGCCACGTGTCAGGGCGGGGCTGTACACGCCCCGGGGGCTCTCCACAGTAGGGAGTCCCCCTCCCACGCCCCAATGGAAGCACCATGCTCCGCGCTGGCCATCGACACTGCCGAGAAGTGGCTATGCCTGTGCACAAGAGGAAGCACTATGCTCCACGCTGGTGATAAACAACTGAGGGTGGCCCCACGGCCGTACCAACCTCAGGGAGCCCCAGAGCTCAATGTTCGGCCTCACCGCAATGCCTCCCCTCGGGAGAGCCGCGCGAGGGGGCTGGGCACGAGAGCTGCCCTTCGGTCACGCCCAAGCGTACGCCACCCAACCAGGTCCCCCGGACCTGGTCGTCGCACGCGCCTCCCGAGCCGAGCCTCGGCGAGGGCAAAGGTATGGAGAATGTTTGCGCGTCAAAGGGGGACTCCTGAGCATCGCGACTCAGGAGCCTAACTAGTCACATAGCCCCTCACTCCTTGGTCCGTCCTTGTAAGTGCATCTAGTGCCACCCCTAGTTGGTTTTGGAGTATTGACAACAAACCTAGTTGAGGGACTAATGTGTTTGTGAGAATTGCAGGATAACACAGGTAGAAGTCCCTCATTGATTCGGTTTTCCTACCAGAGATGACCCCTAAAAATGTATGAAGACATTGAAGTCAAAGGTGGTATGTGAAGACATTCACATTGAAGACTATGACAAGAGAAGACATCGCGTGAAGACTATGGAGCGCGAAGACTTAGCAGTTTCGTCGTTCTGTATTTTTCTTTGTTGAGTCATAGGAACCACCGTACTGTTAAGTGGGGTCCAAGAGAACCAGTCAAAATGACTGAAGTGATGCTTAACCAAAATCCTATGTCTTCGAGTGAAGACTATGAGAGCAAATCTTGTCCAGAGTTGGATAAGTCAGCTTTGCTTGTAGCCGAAGTAAAGTTGCCGTGTGTGTTTGAAATCTAACCGTTGGAACACGTGTCAGTTCCTTAGTGACCCAGGGTCATTTCGGAAAAATCAGGTCGGGTTGCCCAGTGGCTATAAATAGCCCACCCCCTACAACCATAAACGGTTGGCTGCTCAGAGTTAAAGCACGGCTTTTGTCGTTTGAGAGCAACCCACCTCGAAGCCTTTGAGAGAGAATTCCTTGAGAGGATAAAGCCCTAACCACCCAGAGCCAAAGAGTGTTAGTCATCACTTAAGTCTTCCTGTCTGTGTGATCTGAAGACTTATTACACTTGAGGACTATGAATCCTCCAGCCGGTTAGGCATCGCGTTCTGAGCATCCAAGAGTCATTGTGGATCGCCGGTGAACGAAGTCTGTGAAGGTTTGGAAGTCTACCTTGAAGACTTACCAGAGTGATTGGGCGAGGACTGGGTGTCCTTAGCTCAAGGGGAATAAGGTGAAGACGAGGTCTTCTGAGTTGAATCTCAGCCTCCCTAACCAGACGTACAGTTGTCACAACAACTGGAACTGGTCAAACAAATCATTGTATTCAATGAGTCACTGGTTTCATCCTTCCCCTCCCTTTACTTACTATTGGTCCTTGTGAAGTCATTGTACGATTGCATCACCATTTGGCTTCACTGAGTGATTACTTGTTCTGATTGGCTTCACAATATCTTCCTACCTGATCCTTACTGCCTAGCTGCTATTAGTCATTGTGCTTTCACTTCATTGAATACTTGACTATGGTTTGCCTAGTGTAGTCTATCTTCCGCTGCATGGTAATAGGTTTATTTCTATCGTTTGTCTTCAAAACTTACATGTTTTGAAGACTTCCATAAAAATCGCCTATTCACCCCCCTCTAGTCGATCACTAGCACTTTCAATTGGTATCAAAGCAAGGTACTCCCTTGTTCTGTGTGATTCGGTTTAACCACCTGGAGTTTTAGCTATGTCGACTGCAGGGATAATTAAAGTCTCCGTTGCGTGCCCCGTCTTTGATGGAACTGAATATCCCTACTGGAAGAATAAGATGCGCATGCATCTTGAAGCCATTGATGTCGACCTATGGTATGTCGTCAAGAACGGCGTTCCCAAGGCTGGAGAAGGTGTCACTGCTGCTGATGTCAAGAAGTTCGTTCAACTGGACTCTACTACCAAGAATATCATCTATGGTCATCTGACCAAAGGATAGTATGGCCGCGTGAGTGCTTTGGAAACATCTAAGCTAGTCTGGGACTGGCTCTCCAAGGTCAACGAAGGCGTCTCAACCCAGAGAGATCAGAGAATCAGTGTCCTTCGCAACCTCTTCAACCGCTTCAAGAGAAATGATAATGAGAATGTCCAGCTCACGTTTGATTGACTCACTGACATCACAAATGAGCTTCAAGCCCTCAGCTCTACTGAGATCACCAAGCATGAAGTCGTCAAGACACTCCTAAGATCACTTGACAGTTCGTTTGACACCCTAGCCCTGATAATTCAAGAACGTCCTGATTTCAAGACACTCGATCCGTCTGACATACTTGAGAGGCTCAACACACACGAGTTTCAGCTTTCTGAGAAAAGAGACATCTACGGTCCCAACTATGGACGAACTCGTGCCTTGAAGGCAAAGGCTGTCTCCTCATCTGAAGAAGAATCTGACAGCAGTTCTGATGATCCTGAAGACATTGGAAAGGAGCTTGCTATGCTTGTGAAGAAGTTCCAAAAATTCACCAAGAAGAAAGGCTTCAGAAAGTCTTCACGATCAAGCTCAAGTAATGATGAAGCTTCTGCTCATGACTACAAGAAGAGAACATGTCACAAGTGCAAGAAACCTGGCCACTACATCTCTGAGTGTCCATAGTGGGACAATCAGAACAAGAAGAAGAAGAAGAGCAAGGAGTATGACTCTGACGACAAGAAGAAGAAGAAATACTCAAAGTCTTCTTCCAAGTCTTCCTCCAAGTCTTCATCACACAAGAAGAGCTCATCTGGCAAGGCACGTGCGTTTGTTGGCAAGGAAATGGATTCTGAAGAGGAGTCCGCTTCTGAGGAGGCGGAGGTGGAGTCTGAGGAGGAGTCCGATTCTGGCGTTGCGAGTCTGACTACAACATAAGTTGCCAAGTCCATCTTCAACACTGAAGACAATGACTTCATCACCGACACCGATGCAAATGACAAGGACTACTCCGCTCCTTCCCACTGCTTCATGGCACGCGGTGCCAAGGTAAACACACGCACCACTCACTATCAAACATCTAGTGACGATGACTCTGATTGTGGTTCCAAACCCAGCTACAAAACACTTGCTAAAATTGCAACTGAACAACAGAAAGCTATGTAACACATTCAAAAACTGTTAGACAAAAGCGATGATCTGTTAGACGCTGAAATGACTCGATCTCAGTCCTTAATTGAAGACATAAAAAATCTTCACGTTAAGTATGAGGAACTTGAAAGTCGTCATGAAACGCTCTCAACAACTCATGAAAGGCTTTCCTATGATTATCTTCAAAGGAAGCAAGGTCTTTAGAAATTGAGAGCGGCTCATAAAGATCATCAAAAGTAAAACGAGTCACTTCGCGCCGAACAGATCAGTTCAGCTCAAGAAGGATTTGAACCACCATGTCTTAAATGCATTGAGCGTGATAACGCTACTTCTGTTGCTGAATGTTCTACTGCTGCTACTGTTGCAATATCTTCAACTGTTGATGTGGTAACTAACCCCTCTGTTGAGGATACCACTACTATTGCTGATGAGAATGCTTGGTTGAAGACACTGCTTGAAACAGGGATGTACAAAAGTCTCAAAGGGCATCAGACACTATGTGATGTCCTTAAAAGGCAGATCCTGAACCAAAAAAGAGGGTGTTGGGTTCGAAAGGAAAATGAATGCTGATGGCTCTTACTGGAAACCTGAGCAGTACCCCAAAACCACATGGGTTGCTGCAAAGGAACCTTCAGCGGATCCATCCACCCTATCTGGCTTCACTTGTGCTAATCCCACTGTTATTGATGAATCCTTTGATGCAAACTATAAACTGTTTAAGAATCAGAATGGTGAAGTGTTCGCCAGGTATATTGGTACTAACTGCAGGAATGGACCACCTATGAAGAAGATCTGGGTGCCGAAAAGGTGTTTGGAGAATCTTCCTGTGAATGTCATCATGACACCACAGGTGAAGAAGACAAACCCCAGACCATAGGCTTCATACGGTCCAAAGGCCTCATACAGACAGAGGACTCACCTGAGTCGCACTAACGCAAATGTTTTTGCAGGGAAACCATACTCAGGCCTGTGAATATGAGCGTGTTTCATCAAACCGCCATGTTCATAAGACCAAGAACTATTCTGCTTATTCTTATGAGTACTATTGTCCACCTGCAAGACTTTTTGCTAGGGCTCCAAAGCCAAAGTTCTTAGATGCTGCACTTAGACTCATTGCTTCGAAGCCACCCTTGAAGATGTGGGTGGCTAAGAAAGCTTAACTCTCTTTTGCAGGGAAAGGTCTCCAGCCGAAAACCAAAATCGTCTGACACTATTGTTGGGGACCTTAAACATTTTGTAGGGCGCAAGATCAAATGCCCAAATGGTCTTATTATGTACTTTGTTCCTGAATCGCTTGCTACTTACCCTATCAGTCCTAATCTCGATCTAAGCTTTAATAATCCAGTGGTTCGTCAAATGTTTTTGCTTCACAATTCTCTTCGTGAAGCCTATCCCCCTAACTGCACTGTAGGGTACGACACCAGCTGCTTCAGAATGGATTATTGATAGTGGGTGTACAAATCACATGACTGGCAAGCGAAGCCTTCTCATGGACTCAACTTTACGTCCATCTGACAAAAGTCACATCACATTTGCTGACACTGGTAAAAGCAAGGTATTGGGTCTAGGTAGAGTTGCAATCTCAAAGGATCAACACATGGATAAAGTCATGCTTGTTGAATCCCTTGGTTTCAACTTAATGTCTGTCTCAATGCTTTGCGATTTAAACATGATTGTGATGTTTGGAAAATATCATTGCCTTGTACTAATGGAATCTTACAAGTCTCTAGTGTTTGAAGGGTATCGGAAAGATGATTTGTACGTGGTAGATTTCTCAGCAGGACCACGACTTGCAGTATGTCTTCTAGCAAAAGCTTCTGAATGCTGGCTCTGGCATCGAAGGCTAAGGCATGCTGGCATGAGGAACCTCCACACCCTTGCAAGGAAGAAGCATGTCATAGGCATCGAGGGCGTCAAGTTCAAGAAGGATCACTTATGCGGTGCCTATGAAGCAGGAAAGATGACGAGGGCCAAGCATCCCTCGAAGACAATCATGACAACAACTCAACCCTTCGAACTGCTCCACATGGATCTTTTCGGTCCCACTCATTACTCAACTCTTACTACTACTGCCTGTCTCTATGGCTTTGTCATTGTTGATGATTATTCAAGATATACTTGGGTGCATATAATCCTCTACAAGACTAAAGTGCAGGATGTCTTCAGACGCTTCGCCAATCGAGCAATGAACAACTATGGCGCCAAGATAAAGCACATCAGAAGTGACAATGGCACTGAATTCAAGAACACTGGCCTAGATACATATCTTGATACCTTAGGCATCACACATGAATTCTCAGCTCCATACACGCCACAGCAGAATGGCGTCGTCGACTGCAAGAATAGAACACTTATTGAGATGGCCCGGACGATGCTTGATGAATACAAGACTCCAAGAAAATTCTGGCCGGAAGCCATTGATACTGCATGCCATATCATCAATCGTGTTTATCTTCACAAGCTTCTGAACAAGACATCCTATGAGCTCCTTACTGGCAACAAGCCAAATGTCAGTTACTTTGGAGTATTTAGCGCCAGGTGCTGGATCAAGGATCCACATCACACCTCAAAATTTGCACCAAAAGCACATGAGGGTTTTATGCTTGGATATGGAAAGGATTCACACTCCTACATAGTCTTCAACCTTTTTCACTATAAAGTGGTTGAAATAGTGGATGTGCGGTTTGATGAGACAAATGGCTCACAAAGAGAGCACCTGCCAAATGTGCTAGATGAAGTTCCATCCAGTGAATCAATCAAACTTATGGGAACTGGAGAAATCATACTGTCTGAAGCTCAGCCTGAAGAGGAACTTATCATCTCCGCACCTAATCAACCTGAAGACAATGCTCATCCTGAAGACAATCCCTCTAACGATGACAATGATCAGCAAGAGCAAAATCTTCGTCCTGTACATCCTCGTGTTGCAAATGAAGTACAGATTGAGAGAATAATTGATAGCATCAATGCACCTGGTCCACTCACTCGTTCAAGGGCAACACAGCTAGCAAATTTCTATGGGCACTTCGCATTCGTCTCAATATCTGAACCCAAGAAAGTTGAAGAAGCCTTCATGGAACCTGAATGGATTCAAGCTATGCAAGAAGAGCTTCAGCAGTTTGAGCTGAATAATATATGGGAACTGGTTAAGCATCCTGATCCTCGCAAGCACAATATAATAGGCACCAAATGGATATATCGCAACAAGCAAGATGAGCATGGTCAAGTTGTCAGAAACAAAGCTCGTCTCGTTGCTCAAGGATACACTCAAGTTGAAGGGATTGACTTTGATGAAACATTTGCTCCTGTGGCTAGACTTGAAGCCATACGCATACTACTAGCCTATGCAAATCATCATAACATTCTTCTGTATCAAATGGATGTGAAGAGCGCCTTTCTCAATGGCAAGATTGAAGAAGAAGTGTATGTTGCACAACCGCCTAGCTTTGAAGATCCAAAACACCCTGACATGGTGTACAAGCTCAACAGGGCACTGTACGGCCTCAAACAAGCCCCTCGGGCTTGGTATGACACACTCAAATACTTCCTGAAGAGCAAAGGCTTCAAACCTGGTTCCCTCGACCCCACTCTCTTCACGAAGACATATGATGGTGAACTGTTTGTGTGCCAAATATACGTGGATGACATTATCTTCGGCTGCACCAATCAGAAATACAGTGAAGAGTTTGGACATATGATGCAAGAGCAATAGCAGATGTCCATGATGGGTGAGCTGAAGTTCTTCCTTGGTCTTCAAATACGTCAGCAACGCAACGGCATCTTCATATCTCAAGAGAAGTACCTCAAAGATTGCCCGAAGAAATTTGGTATGCAAGACTGCAAAGGCTTCACGACACCAATGCCAGCCAAACATCATCTGGGTCCCGACGACAATGGTAAAGAGTTCGATCAAAAGGTATACCGCTCCATGATTGGTTCTTTACTTTATCTATGTGCATATAGGCAAGATATTATGCTTAGTGTTTGCATGTGTGCTCGATTCCAAGCGGCACCAAAGGAATCGCATCACTTAGCTGTGAAGCGAATTCTTCGATATTTGGCTTACACCCCAACACTAGGATTATGGTATCCAAAGGGCTCAGAGTTTGATCTGGTTGGATTCTCGGATGCTGATTATGCTGGTGACAAGGTGGATCGCAAGTCTACATCAGGCACATGTCATTTTCTGGGACGATCACTTGTATGTTGGTCTTCAAAGAAGCAGAATTGTGTATCTCTCTCCACTGCTGAATCTAAATACATTGCTGCTGGATCTTCCTGCGCTCAGCTTCTGTGGATGAAGCAAACACTCAAAGACTATGGCATTCATCTGAAGCAAGTGCCACTCTACTGCGACAACGAAAGCGCCATCAAGATTGCCAACAACCCAGTTCAGCACTCAAAGACGAAGCACATTGAAATTTGTCATCACTTTCTCAGAGATTATGTTGTGAAGGAAGATATTGATATCATACACGTCAACACTGAAGAGCAATTGGCAGGTATCTTCACCAAGCCCTTGGATGAGAAGAGATTTTGTAAGTTACAGTGTGAGCTAAATATCTTGGAATCCTCAAATGTCCTGTGATCAGGCACACATCCTAACACTTATGCATATTGATGACTTAGATGTGCAACACACGAATTAAAGTGTATCTTCAATCAATGAAGACATACATTCTAAGTGTGAATACATTAATGTGGAATTTGACTTCGGAGCGCCACGATAATTGTGCGCCGTGTCTGGGTCTAATACTTTCTATACGGTGGGTAACGCCACCACCAAATTCTTCTGTTTGAAGTGTTTCACCCATGCGTTGCATTTGCTATGTCTTCACATTTGGTTTGGCTTCAATCTCAACCTGTCTTCATGATTATCTTCACTATGTTGATTATATATATATATATATATATATATATATATATATATATATATATATATGCTAGTGTTCTATCCTCTATAGCATTCACTTATAGCTATGTCCTCTTGTTGAATCTTTTGAACTAAGTGAATGTGATCGGACCCTAACCTCTCTATGCTTTCTATCTCAAACTCTATCTCTCCAAATCATATGCATTCTCTTGAAACTGTCGAATGTCTTCTCTGCGTCCTTGTCAGCAGAAGATACAGAGACAAACATTAAGTCCGCTTTCAATGCTAATTCCTTCACCTGAAACCCGGAGAAGTGGGAACGACCACCCGACAATCCAGGCATGCGTGGGAACGTGGAACAACCTCTGATATGTTGCATGATGGCCACGTGTCCTTCAGATGTGAATCTCCAGCGGCACCTGTGTAATAACACTGCGCCGTCCCTGTCCCTATAAATACACGCCTCACCACAGTCATTATCCCTTCTTCCCCTCCCGCACGAACCCTAGAGCCACCGCTAGCCCTCGACGACGCCGGCGACGAAGCGCTTAGCTGCCACGACCTCTCCGATGCCGTCTTCACGCCGGCCGCAGACATCGTCTTCTTCGCCGTTGCCGTAGGTGTCCTCCATCGCCAAGTTAGGGCACGGACGATCGAACTGCTCGGCCTCATCTCCCTCTTCATCTAGCAGTTCTTCGTGTGGTAAATAAAACTTCCTTTTTACAGCCCTTTTGATCCTATAGATTCATCACTTTCTACCATAAGAAGTTTCTATTCACACAAGTTGGATCTATTTCATACTGCATCTCAAAATATGCCTAGTATGTTCACTTATGCTTCACAAAGTAGTTAGATTCCTCACTTGTACTGATCCGTGGATTCGTACAAATCTGGAACCAACTCCTTATCTATGAGTGAATGTCTTCGCACGATGAGGTCAATGTCTTCTAAACTCATTTATCTTCAAAATCTTCTGAGAATGCATATGACCTCTTCCCCTTCCCTCGCACCTTAATGCTGTCATAGGTACATGTCCGTGGGAGAATCCCTTGGTTCTCATAGTCTGCATTCATTTGCAGAATTCTTACAGCATCATACAAATTCTCCCAAAGCCAGTTCCTGTTTGTCCAGCAAGCGAAAGCCTTTGAAACCTTTGAACGTGTTGAAGCCATTCAGTTTGAAGTTCATGGCTGCAGAGAAATCAGTAAGGAAGGGTGGCAGACAGCGTCGTGGGGGAACATCAAGAGATTTGCCTGATGATCTCTCAGAGCTTTACAAGACAGATCCTGAAGAGGATTACAATCAGCGCAAGACCCGAATCCAATGGATTCGAAGATATTGGGTAGAACAATGGTTCAAGTACAGGTTTGTGACCCAGGAATATGCTGAGAAAAATGCCATCAAGCGACCATCGGGAGACATCCTATACAGAAATGTTCAACCCAGGTCCAGAGATGAAGCCATTGAACAAGGCTTCTATCCCTGCATGGTCCGTGGACCACAGCCTGCGGATGCACACCCATCGTCATTGCTATGGTGCCGTGACGACAATCTGTTCAAACGCAACTTCCAGTTTGCCAAGAATTCGTCTAAGCAAAACAAGAAGTCATTGGGACTAGACTTCAACCTGGTCCTTCTGCTCCCTGTACCGATGGCACCCGCGAAGCTGAACCCAATCTTGTTGGGCCCTTCTACAACCTGGAAGGTCTCATCACTCATATCATGGTTCAAGGGACAGCCGTGGATGAGCCTGCAAATGACGCTGAATCTGATGAAGCGCCTGCCCCGCCGAAGCCATAGAAACCGAAGAAGTCTAAAGCTTCAATGCCTGCCTCAGCACCAAAAATCTCACGGGCGAAGCCACTAGCTACTGCACCCCCTGAAGACAATGTGCAGTCTGAAGATTTGTCACGCATCTCCAAGCCCTCGAGAGTCAAGATGCCTTTGCAACACACCAGCCAAGAACTGACTGCTGCTGCTATTCTGCGCAACGACGCCATTGATCTATCCAGCGATGAAGATCTTGCAGATGACACTCTTGAGCAACTGATCAAGAGCAAAGAAGAAGCAGAAATCTTCAATGATTTGCCTCTCTTTGATGTGGCAATCATCCACAACTTTATTGATGAGTGGTTTAACACGCCCAACCTCAGCTTTGAAGATCTGCAACTTCCAGTTGGCCTCAGTGTCGCCTTCCATGGCGCCATTGCTTCAGAGCTAGCTCTAGCTCAGCGCATCGTTGAACTGAAGCAAAAGATCGACTTTGAGAAAGCTCAGTTCAAGAAGCACATGGCCAAGCTCAGCGTGCAAGAGGTCAAAAATTTCAAGATCATGCTGCACAAGCTCAAAGAAGCCTTTCTCAAGAAGCGTGAAGAAGCTCAAGGTTCTCGTGAGCGCATGAAGAGCCTGGCTGACAAGTGTGTGCAAGCCTACAATGAGGCTGAGAAGCGCAAGGCCCTTGGTCGTCCTGGCATCGATCCCAGGATGGCTGCAAAGAAGAAGAAGAAGCCAGCTGTGGCCGAACCCGAAGCACCAAGGCAGGAAGCACATCCCATTGTCTTCCCAGCCAGCATGACTGGCTCGAAGCCAAAGGTCAGGTCAACCGCTTCAGAACTGAAGAAGACGAGGACTGCTGAGGCTGAAGCGAGAAAGAGGAAACATCCTGAAGCCTCTGATGTTGCTCCATCCAAGAAGAAGCGCAAAACCAAGAAGGATCGGGCTGCTCCCACAGAGCCCTTAGTTGTTGAACCTATCTCCATGGTTCGCCCTGCAGCTGAACATCAAGAGCGCCAACTGACTGTCCATGAGCCTGCTTCCACAGAGGCTCATGAAGCTGAAGACATTCCAGCAGCTGTTCCCACCGCTGCTGAAGACATTGGTCACCATGACAATGTTGAAGATGATGTAGTTCTTCCTCAGATCGAGCACAACTTGGTATCATCGCCTGTGCATACGCACAGCGAACTCATCAGCATTGGTCGTCCTCTGACGCCAATTGCTCAGGATGCATCATGGGCTGATCACCCACAACAACAAGTCACACCACCCCTGCAAGAAGAAGAAGATGACTTTGAGACCCAGCCAACTCCGTCTCCAGAGGCGTCATCAGCGTTACGCAGGCTTCGCAAAGGACCAAGGTCTCAAGTCCCTCTTTCGAGCGTTTCAGAAGGAGAAGTGCCCCACCAATCTGTTGCACGTCAAGTGTTTCCAGATGCCACTTGTAACATCTCAAATTTTTCCAAATTTTGGAATGTTAATAATAAGATATTATTGAGTGAATTGCTATGATTTTCATGGGAAATTAAAACCTTTTGATTCTTGTTTCAAATATTTCACCCAATTGCTTTTCTTTTGGACACCTACAAAATATTTTGAAACCGCAAATAAAAATGGAGTGAGAATAAAATGACTTTCTCAAATGTGGTGGATAAAAAAATCATTTGAAGTTCCTTGAATTTTGGAGTTCCATTAGAAATTGAATCTCATTTGAAATTTTAATGTCATTTAAATATTTCCAACAAATTTAATGAGAGGAGATAATGTGACTTCTCCAAAATATATTTGGAAATATTTAGTACTGCATAATTATCATTTCACGAATTTGCAGAACTCTAAACTGAATTTTTGATTATTTCAATTATGTCCATAAAGTGTGAAGGGTAGTTTGTGAACAAACTTAATTTTATTAAATTCAGAGACTAATTTTCTTGGACTCTAAATAATGTTGGCACTAATGTAAACATTTTTATTATTTGTTTTAAGTAACTTTTTGTGCATGTACTTATGTACGTAATTATATTTCAATCCTAATTCCTAAACTATCTAGCTTGACCCAGTATATTTCTCTCTCAAAATCTCGGACAGGCGCGAGACAACAGCAGTACAGCTCACCTTGTTTTTGTATTTTTTTTCTTTCCTTGCCTTTTTCCTTTGGGCCAATTTCTTCCACTAAGGCCCATACGCGCACGCTTCTTCTTCCTCCTCGTTCATGTTCACAGGAACACGAACAGAGGCTACATCCATGGCGCCTCCACCTCTTCCTTCCCTCCTCTTCCTCTCCCAACCCACTAACCTCCAGAACCGGTTCCCCTCTCCTCCCTCGACCCCTCCCCTCCATTAGTGCGCCCTAATCCCCCCTAATGGCCATTAGAACCATAGGTAACTGCTGCCATTAACGCCCTTAAATCCGACGATGCCCCGCTCTCCTCTGGCTCCCCCTGACCCTCTATAAAAGCCCAAGGAGTCTCCCAGGTTCTCCTTTTCCGAAGCCCTCTTCTTTTGGGAGCTATCTCCCTCCCCATCCCGATCAATTGCTTGTCGGAGTTCAGCAGCTCCGGCGGCCGCTCCACGCCGCCACGGGACTAGACCGAGCCCGGGACATTGCCCAACGGACTTTCCTCGTCGACATCTTCGCCGTCCTCCTTATACTTGATGTCAGGGAGTTTCTTCCACAACTCCGGCAACCTTATTCCCCAACTCCGGCGACCAACTCCGGTGAGCTCTCTCTAAATCCCGTAATTCTTTCTTTTCAGAAAATATCAAACTTCAGAAATTCATATCTCCCAAATCGTATGTCCGATTTTGACAAATAAGATATCCCCGGATTTGTTGAAACCTGTACATTTTTATGAAATTATAAAATCTCACTTTTGGGCAAATTAAAATTTAGTTTTGATTTAAATGTTAAGATGAGTATTTTTACTATATCTTTTATTCTGTAATTCATATAAAAATGTTTTATATATGAAAGTTGGACCTTAGGACCTGACCTTTCTGTTAGAACTCATTGCATGAATTTTCAGCAATGTTTAGTTGAAGTTTTAACATCAACATCTTAGTTTGACCTTCTTTGATGATCGTTTAATAACTTTGTCAAATTAGAATTTGACTATAGGTTAAATCTCTTAGATGAATCCTTAGAAACCCTCTTTGGTCATTTGAAACCACCGCAAAATTTGGAGTTACAAGATTAAGAATTTAATTCTCTTATCTTGAACTTATGCCATACCCATTTCCATTTAACACAAGTCAAAATATTTTGATCGAACCCATTATAGACTTTGTTGTCGTAGAACCCGGTCTCACAACCCTTCAAACCAAATCCTCACTTAGTATCAATATTAACCAATCCTAGAATATGACTGTCATATTTTCTTCATAGACTACATCTGATCCTATATCAACCATAGCCATGCCCTAGAAATTATGTGCAACCAAATAATTTGTGTTGTTATTTGGATCTTCATTTGGATTTTTTATTGTATGTTGAATGCTTGCTTGATCTATTGTTATGTGAATGTGGATATGCCGAGTGGCTTACTTGAGTTATTTATCGCGTTAGATTACGACGAGTGCGAAGGTGAATTCTACGAGGAGGTAGAACCTACTGCAAAACCGAAGGCAAGTTGCAAATTGATCATGCTCTGACCTATGTTTTCATATTATGCATAATCCTTTGTATTTTAATGCTATGCATGTTTTACAAAAGTTTTACAAAGTATTATTACTAGCTAGAGCCATAGGTTCAAGACTTGCAACCATGCTTGGCCACGCTTGCACAAAATGGGTGGGATGAAAACTAAAATTGTTTTGAACCTCTAAACTTGCCTCTTTTGGGGTAACGTTTTGTGAAAACTTTTGAAAAACAAAACTATATACTATTTTACTTCTACTCCTTGGGCGGAATGGTATTGACGGGAGCGTCTACAAGTGATTGCACCCATCGGGGTCTTACAGTGAATGCGCCCGACTGGGCTCTTGCACACAAGTTTTTGGTGGGGATTGCCGTCCAGGGGACTGAGATCTTCCAAGTACAGTTTGATGTAGCTTCCAGTACAGCCGCATGCTACTATGGGCTCTAACTTATCTTAGTACTAACGGGAAACCCTACCCCAGTACCGCCATCGGAGAGAGGCCTTCGTGCCGAAGTTGCGGGCGGCTTGGTGGTATAGGGGGCTGTTACGGAAAGGCTTCGTCACAACCTCCTCCTAGTCGTACACCCAAGTGTGTAACGATAAACGGGGTTGGTTGTGTCATGTGGGGAACGTGTACGACCTCTGCAGAGGGTTAAACCTAATCGATTAGCCGTGCTCCCAGTTACGGGCAAATTTGAGCAACTGAAGACTGGACTGAAGAAGAATCTCCCCTCTCTTTTCTAAAACTCCGATTTAAGGGAATAGGCCGAGGATTGAGCACAGGGAATGTGTTTCACTTTAAACCTATGTGTGATTTAAACTATTTTGGAGAATGAGCACTGGTGCGTATATCCAAGTGTCTCATTCCTATTTATTTATTTTTACTAAAACTATTTCTATTTCAAAAGAAGTTTACAAAATTTAGTATAGGAGAAAAAAATTTGGCTTTATGCAAATGAAATCTCCACCAATACTTACCCTGCATATATATCTTGTGAAACTTTTCTTTGCAACTTGCGAGTATATTCCACGTACTCACCTGCACCTGTCATGTGTAGATCTCTACAGATTAAGAGACATTAGGTTACGGTCTACACTCAATGAGCCCAGTGGCGTTGATGGAGCCCTGAATTAGCGACTACGTATAATTCCGCTGTATTATGTGCCAGCATTGAGCTGTGCCAATGGTATGTATTTTTTTTATTCTGGATGTATCGTTGTAGTAACATGATGTATGTGTTACTGATATTCATTCTTGTTACTGTGTGTGCTAACTATGATCCAGGGATAGCACAGTAAGCACAGAGACTTGGATTTTGCCAAATCCGGGTCGTTACACCACTCCTACTGTGAATGTCTCCAAGTCTGAGGCTAAAGCTGCTGAAGACATTCCGGCTGCATCAGCCGAAGACACACGAGAAGAAGAACGTGTTCCTACTCCCCCATTACTAAAGAAGCTGTTCTCGAGGAGAACGTGTCTGTGCCCGAACTTCCAGCTCATCAAGTGGAGGTTGAGAATCTTGAGGCTGCCACCACCAACACAAATGAAGCCAATGACGTTGTCATGGCTGAAGCAAATGTGAAGCCTGCACCAACCAATGTGCCAGAAGTCAGTGAAGCCAATGATGCTACTGCTCCTGTTCCTGCGCTTGCTGCTGGTCCTCAGTTTGACTATCATGTTGAGCACAGGCCTTAGGTACAGAAGCCAATGCCAAGGTTGCCCAGGTTTCTAGGTCCTGCATCAGCACCCGGATCCTTTAATGTCAATGGCTTCAAAGCAGACAACACCTTCTTCAATAGCGCCAAGAACCCCTACTCAAGGGAAAGAATATCTTCTGATCGGTTCTGGAGCTATCCGCAGCGAAGTTATTACTCATGCATTCTGTACAATCAAGGTCGCATTTTCCCTCATATGCGTCTTGACACTGAAGCCATAACTGGTCTGCCTTGCTTGGAAGAAGCTCTGGATTGCTTCAAAAAGTCTGAATCGTTGCCTTTCGTCACCGACCAAGAGCACTGGAACGAAGAGTTGCTGCTTCAATTCTATGCCACTCTTCACATTCATGGCTACAACAGAGATCCGACGACTTGGGTCCTTGAGTGGATGACCGGCAATGTTCATCACGAAGCCAAAGCCTTTGATATCATTGAGCTGACTGGTCTGCCCACTCCTGGAGATCTTTATGAACCTGGTTGTCAGCTTCACAGTGCAGCTATGGAGAGCATCTTTCAGAAGCCTGAACCGAACATGAGTCAGATGCTTAGCATGATGAAGCCTTTGCCTCCAGATACTGCATATCTTAAGGAGTTCTTTGTTGAAGACCTTGAGTATCTGCCACACACTATCTATCACATTATCAGGCGAACTCTCTGGCCCATCAAAGGACATTCTCCACATGCAAAGCTGGAAGGTGCAATGAAGACTTTGGTCTTTTATATTCTTCACGGCAAATGCTTCAATGCACAAGACTTCTTCATCCGCCAACTTGCTGCATCAGGATCTGATCTTTTTGGCTTGAAGTTTTACGCTCCATGGATAATGCGGCTGATCAAACTACACTTAGCTGTCTCATATCAGCCCTCTGCTCGCAATCATCGGATCTTTCTGCCTGACATTGATATGTCCATTGAAGCCATCTATCCAGAGCCTACCAAGGAGCCTTTTAGTCTTCAGAATGCTGAGCATCAAAGTTTCTCTTAAAATATTAAAGGAGTTGAAGCAGTCACTCGTGTTTATCCCCTGGCTGGTACTACACGTGCACCTCATC
The DNA here is from genome assembly GCF_002162155.2 of Triticum dicoccoides. Classification (NCBI taxonomy): domain Eukaryota; kingdom Viridiplantae; phylum Streptophyta; class Magnoliopsida; order Poales; family Poaceae; genus Triticum; species Triticum dicoccoides. Next base: position 449,233,622 of record NC_041386.1, read on the forward strand.
GTGCCCTCATTGAAGCCACTGAAAGCACTATTGCCCAACGGCTCAAGAAGCGATCTCGTGTTCTCAATGACCAAGAGCTTCTGGTTGCCCTTCATCAGAAACATGATAGGCATCATGACTGGCTGAAGCGCCAAATGCAAAGCCTCTTGGTGGATGTCAACCGCATTTTCAATCTTGCCACCAAGAATGCCTTTGTTGCCCATGAAACCTGTCGGCGAACATGGAAAGGGCTGACGCTTATGTGTTCTGAAGATGATCTTCAAGAGGATGGCTTCTCTGAACGTTTCAAGTTTGACTCCACACCTCCAAGAAGGACTGTGCTGCGACGAACTCCGTCTCTTGAAGACTCTGAGTTCTCTTCCTCCGCGGCAACTGTGAATGCCAGAGTGATCGAGGACGAAGACGATGCCACTTCACCGCTCCCTACTTCTGCACGCATCGACACTGCCCCCGAGTTCGTCTGCACCGCCGAACAACACCGACGACCTTGCTGCTTCACCTACTCCTCATGGGAACGAGTAGATGCTCTATGTCTTCAAACCTTTTTGGTCCTTACTGACAAAAGGGGGAGAAGCATATGAGTTTGATAGTCTTCAAGCGGGTCCATATGGGCGGTTGCTTTATGTTTTGCCTAGTGTTTACAATTCTTGTTTTGATACATTTGGTTCTTTGAGTTGTAACACTTAAACTCGATGGTCATCTACTACTTATTTGTTATTCTGTGATGCGATGATAAATTCCGCATGTGCGACGATAAATTCCACACTTAGATCATTTTGCAAACGTCCATTTTTCATTATGCATGTCATTATCTTCACATACTTTTCATGCATGATGAATTGTCATCATAAGTTGAAGAGGATCTCCACAAGTACAACCTGCCATGTGCATTTGCATTCCAAAAGCAAATTACTTATATGCACATCTTCAGGGGGAGCCCTTGCAACTTATGAAGACAATTCCCTATCCTTTACAATTTCACATATTATATTCCCCATTGAAAACTTCAACTAGTTTGTCATCAATCACCAAAAAGGGGGAGATTGTAAGTGCATCTAGTGCCACCCCTAGTTGGTTTTGGAGTATTGACGACAAACCTAGTTGAGGGACTAATGTGTTTGTGAGAATTGCAGGATAATGCAGGTAGAAGTCCCTCATTGATTCGGTTTTCCTACCAGAGATGACCCCTAAAAATGTATGAAGACATTGAAGTCAAAGGTGGTATGTGAAGACATTCACATTGAAGACTATGAGAAGAGAAGACATCACGTGAAGACTATGGAGCGCGAAGACTTAGCAGTTTTGTCGTTCTGTGTTTTTCTTTGTTGAGTCATAGGAACCACCGTACTGTTACGTGGGGTCCAAAAGAACCAGTCAGAATGACTGAAGCGATGCTTAACCAAAATCCTATGTCTTCAAGTGAAGACTATGAGAGCAAATCTTGTCCAGAGTTGGATAAGTCAGCTTTGCTTGTAGCCCAAGTAAAGTTGCCGTGTGTGTTTGAAATCTGACCGTTGGAACACGTGTTAGTTCCTTAGTGACCCAGGGTCATTTTGGATTGAAAGTGCCAGTGATCGACTAGAGGGGGGGGGTGAATAGGCGATTTTTATGAAAGTCTTCAAAACATGGAAGTTTCGAAGACAAACGATAGAAATAAACCTATTACCATGCAGTGGAAGGTAGACTACGCTAGGCAAACTTTAGTCAAGTATTCAATGAAGTAAAAGCGCAATGACTAATAGCAGCTAAGCAGTAAGGATCAGGTAGGAAGATATTGTAAAGCCAATCAGAACAAGTATCACTTAGTGAAGCCAAATGGTGATGCAATCGTATAATGACTTCACACGGACCAACAATAAGTAAAGGAAAGGGAAGGATGAAACCAGTGACTCATTGAAGACAATGATTTGTTGGACCAGTTCCAGTTGCTGTAACAATTGTACGTCTGGTTAGGGAGGCTGAGATTCAACTTAGAAGACCTTATCTTCACCTTATTCCCCTTGAGCTAAGGACACCCAGTCCTCGCCCAATCACTCTGGTAAGTCTTCAAGGTAGACTTCCAAACCTTCACAGACTTCGTTCACCGGCGATCCACAATGACTCTTGGATGCTCAGAACGCGACGCCTAACCGGCTGGAGGATTCACAGTCCTCAAGTGTAATAAGTCTTCAGATCACACAGACAAGAAGACTTAAGTGATGCCTTTCACTCTTTGGCTCTGGGTGGTTAGGGCTTTATCCTCTCAAGGAATTCTCTCTCAAAGGCTTCAAGGTGGGGTGCTCTCAAACGACAAAAGCCGTACTTTAACTCTAAGCAGCCAACCGTTTATGGTTGTAGGGGGTGGGCTATTTACAGCCACTAGGCAACCCGACCTGATTTGTCCGAAATGACCCTGGGTCACTAAGGAACTGACACGTGTTCCAACGGTCAGATTTCAAACATACATGGCAACTTTACTTGGGCTACAAGCAAAGCTGACTTGTCCAACTCTAAACAAGATTCGCTCTCATAGTCTTCACTCGAAGACATAGGATTTTGGTTAAGCATCACTTCAGTCATTCTGACTGGTTTTCTTGGACCCCACTTAACAGTCTGGTGGTTCCTATGACTCAACAAAGAAGAAAAAGAACTACGAAAGATCTAAGTCTTCGCGCTCCATAGTCTTCATGCGATATCTTCTCTTGTCATAGTCTTCAATGTGAATGTCTTCACATACCACCTTTGACTTCAATGTCTTCATACATTTTTAGGGGTCATCTCTGGTAGGAAAACCGAATCAATGAGGGACTTCTACCTGTGTTATCCTGCAATTCTCACAAACACATTAGTCCCTCAACTAGGTTTGTCGTCAATACTCCGAAACCAACTAGGGTGGCACTAGATGCACTTACAATCTCCCCCTTTTTGGTGATTGATGACAAACTAGTTGAAGTTTTCAACGGGGAATATAATATGTGAAATTGTAAAGGATAAGGAATTGTCTTCATAAGTTGCAAGGGCTCCCCCTGAAGATGTGCATATAAGTAATTTGCTTTTGGAATGCAAATGCACATGGCAGGTTGTACTTGTGGAGATCCTCTTCAACTTATGATGACAATTCATCATGCATGAAAGGTATGTGAAGATAATGAATATGCATAATGGTAAATGGACGTCTACAAAATGATCTAAGTGCGGAATTTATCATTGCACATGCGGAATTTATCATCGCATCACAAAATAGCAAATAAGTAGCAGACGACCATCGAGTTCAAGTGTTACAACTCAAAGAACCAAATTTATCAAAACGAGAGTTGTAAACACTAGGCAAAACATAAAGTAACTGCCCATATGGACCCGCTTGAAGACTATCAAACTCATAAGCTTCTCCCCCTTTTGTCAGTGAGGACCAAAAAGGTTTGAAGACATAGAGCCTCTACTCGTTCCCACGAAGAGTAGGTGAGGCAGCAGGGTCGTCGGTGGTGTCCAGCGGTGCAGAAGAACTTGGGGCAGTGTCGAGGCGTGCAGAAGTAGGGGATGGTGAAGTGGCATCATCTTCGTCCTCGATCACTCTGGCATTCACAGTTGCCGCAGAGGAAGAAAACTCAGAGTCTTCAAGAGAAGGGGTTCATCGCAGCACAACCCTTCTGGGAGGTGTGGAGTCAAAATTGAAACGTTCAGAGAAGCCATCCTCTTGAAAATCATCCTCAGGAAACATAAGCGTCAGCCCTTTCCATGTACACCGACTAGTTTCATGGGCTACAAAAGCATTCTTGGTGGCAAGATTGCGAATGCGGTTTACATCCACCAAGAGGCTTTTCATTTGGCGCTTCAGCCAGTCATGATGCCTATCCTGTTTCTGATGAAGAGCAACCGGAAGCTCTCGGTCATTGAGAACACGAGATCGCTTCTTGGGTCGTTGGGCAATAGTGCTTTCAGTGGCTTCAGTAAGAGCACGATGAGGTGCATGTGTAGTACCAGCCAGAGGATAAACACGATTGACTGCTTCAACTCCTTCAATGTTCTGAGTGAAACTTTGATGCTCCGCATTCTGAAGACTGAGAGGTTCCTTGGCAGGCTCAGGATAAATGGCTTCAACGGACATATCCACATCAGGCAGAAAGATCCGATGATTGCGAGCAGATGGCTGATATGAGATAGCTGAGTGGAGTTTAATCAGACGCATTATCCATGGAGCGTAGAACTTCAAGCCAAAAAGATCAGATCCTAATGCAGCAAGTTGCGGATGAAGAAGTCTTGTGCATTGAAGCATTTGCCATGAAGAATATAGAAGACCAAAGTCTTCATTACACCTTCCAGCTTTGCATGTGGAGAATGTCCTTTGATGGGCCAGAGAGTTCGCCTTATAATGTGATAGATAGTCCTTGGTAGGTACTCAAGGTCTTCAACAAAAAACTCCTTAGGATATGCAACATCTTGTGGCAAAGGCTTCATCATACTGAGCATCTGACTCATGTTCGGTTCAGGCATCTGAAAGATGCTTTCCATAGCTTCACTGTGAAGTTGACATCCAGGTTCATAAAGATCTCCAGGAGTGGGCAGACCAGTGAGCTCAATGATATCAAAGGCTTTGGCTTCGTGATGAACATTTCCTGTCATCCACTCCAGGACTCAAGTCTTCGGATCTCTGTTGTAACCATGTATGTGAAGTGTGGCATGAAATTGGAGCAACAATTCTTCATTCCAGTGCTCTTGGTCAGTGATGAAGGGCAACAATCCAACCTCTTTGAAGCAATCCAGAGCTTCTTCCAGACAGGGCAGACCATCTATTGCTTCGGTGTCAAGACGCATATGTGGGAAAATGCGACCTTGATTGTACAGAATGCAGGAGTAATAGCTTCGCTGCGGATAGCTCCAGAACTGATCAGAAGATATTCGTTCCCTTGAGTAGGGGTTCTTGGAGCTATTGAAGAAGGTGTTGTCTGCTTTGAAGCCGTTGACATTGAAGGATCCAGGTGCTGTTGCAGGACCTGAAAATCTGGGCAACCTTGGCATTGGCTTCTGTACCTAAGGTCTATGCTCAATATGATAGTCAAACTGAGGACCGACAACAGGCGCAGGAACAAAAGGAGTAGTATCATTGGCTTCGCTGACTTCTGGTTCTTGGGTTGGTGCAGGCTCCACATTTGCTTCAGCCATGACAACGTCAGTGGCTTCATTGGTGTTGGTGGTGGCATCCTCAAGATTTTCTACCTCCACTTGATGAGCTGGAGGGTCGGGCACAAACACGTTCTCCTCGAGAACAGCTTCTTCAGTAGTTGGGGGAGTAGGGACACGTTCTTCTTCTTGGGTGTCATCGGCTGATGCAGCCGGGATGTCTTCAGTAGTTTTAGCTTCAGACTCGAAGACTTGAGACCTTGGTCCTTTGCGAATCCTGCGTAATGCAGGCGATGCCTTTGGAGATGGAGTTGGCTGGGCCTCAAAGTCATCTTCTTCTTCTTGCCGGGGTGGTGTGACTTGTTGTTGTTGTGGGTGATCAGCCCATGTTGCATCCTGAGCAATTGGCGTCAGAGGACAACCAATGCTGATGAGTTCACTGTGCGTAAGCACAAGCGATGATACCTGTTGGTGCTCGATCTGAGGAAGAACTACATCATCTTCAACATGGCCATGATGACCAACGTCTTCAGCAGCGGTGGGATCAGCTGCTGGTATGTCTTCAGCTTCATGAGCCTCTGTGAAAGCAGGCTCATGGACAGTCAGTTGGCGCTCTTGATGTTCAGTGGCAGGACAAATCATGGAGATAGGTTCAACAATTAAGGGCTCTTTGGGAGCAGCCCGTTCCCTCTTGGTCTTGTGCTTCTTTTTGGAGGGAGCAGCAGCAGAGGCTTCAGGATATTTCCTCTTTCTGGCTTCAGCCTCAGCTGTCCTCGTCTTCTTCAGGTCTGAAGCGGTAGACCTGGTCTTTGGCTTCGAGCCAGTCATGCTGGTTGGGAAGACAATGGAATGTGCTTCCTGCCTTGGTGCGTCGGGTTCGGCCATAGCGGGCTTCTTCTTCTGCTTTGCAGACATCCTGGGGTCAATGCCAGGACGCCCAAGAGCCTTGCGCTTCTCAGCCTCACTGTAGGCTTGCACACACTTGTTAGCCAAGCTCTTCATGCGCTCACGAGAACCTTGAGCTTCTTCACGCTTCTTGAGAAAGGCTTCTTTGAGCTCGTACAGCATGATCTTGAAGTTCTTGACCTCTTGCACACTGAGCTTGGCCATATGCTTCTTGAACTAAGCTTTCTCAAAGTCAATCTTCCGCTTCAGTTCAACGATGCATTGGGCTATAGCTAACTCTGAAGCAATGGCGCCATGGAAAGCGACACTGAGGCCAATGGGAAGTTGCAGATCTTCAAAGCTAAGGTTGGGCGTGTCAAACCACTCATAGATGAAGTCGTGAATGATTGCCACGTCAAAGAGAGGCAAATAGTTGAAGATTTCTACTTCTTCTTTGCTCTTGATCAGTTGCTCAAGAGCGTCATCTGCAAGATCTTCATCACTGGATAGATCAATAGTATCGTTGCGCAGAATAGCAGCAGCAGTCAGTTCTTGGCTGGTATGTGGCAGAGGCATCTTGACTCTTGGGGGCTTGGAGTTGCGTGACAGATCTTCAGACTACACACTGTCTTCAGGAGGTGCAGTAGCCAGTGGCTTCACCCGTGAGATTTTTGGTGCTAAGGCAGGCTTTGAAGCTTTAGACAGTTTTGACTTCTGCGGCTTTGGAGTAGGAGCTGGGGCTTCATCAGTGTCAGCATAATCATCAGAATGGTCCACTTTGGCACCTTGAACAGAGATGTGAGTGATGAGGCCATCCAGGTTGTAGAACGTGTTGGGGAACGTAGCAGAAATTCAAAATTTTCCTACGTGTCACCAAGATCTATCTATGGAGAGACCAGCAACGAGTAGAAAGAAGAGTGCATCTACATACCCTTGTAGATCGCTAAGCGGAAGCGTTCAAGTGAACGGGGTTGATGGAGTCGTACTCGTCGTGATTCAAATCACCGATGATCAAGTGCCGAACGCACGGCACCTCCGCGTTCAACACACGTACAGCCCGGTGACGTCTCCCACGCCTTGATCCAGCAAGGAGAGAGGGAGAGGTTGAGGAAGACTCCATCCAACAGCAGCACAACGGCGTGGTGGTGATGGAGGAGCGTGGCAATCCAGCAGGGCTTCGCCAAGCACCACGGGAGAGGAGGAGGAGGAGGAGAGGCAGGGCTGCACCAAGAGGGAGATCGAATCGCGTGTTATGGGCAGCCCCATGCCTCAATATATATAGGGGAAGAGGATGGCTGCGCCCCATCTAGGGTTCCCACCCCCTAGGGGCGGCGGCCAGCCCTAGATGGGTTTTGGGGTGCGGCCAAGAGGGGAGGGGAGAGGGAGGCGCACCAATATGGGCCCTAAGGCCCATATCCCCTTAGGGTTTGCCCCTTCTCCCCCTCTAGCCGCATGGGCCATGGTGGGAGGCGCCCTAGCCCACCTAGGGGCTGGTGCTCTCTCATACTTGGCCCATGTATGCCTCTGGAGCATGTGGCCCCACTTGGTGGACCCCCAGGACCCTCCCGGTGGTCCCGGTACAATACCGATATCGCCCGAAACTTTTCCGGTGACCAAAACAGGACTTCCCATATATAAATCTTTACCTCCGGACCATTCCGGAACTCCTCGTGACGTCCGGGATCTCATCCGGGACTCCAAACAACATTCGGTAACCACATACAAGCTTCCTTTATAACCCTAGCGTCATCGAACCTTAAGTGTGTAGACCCTACGGGTTCGGGAGACATGCAGACATGACCGAGACGTTCTCCGGTCAATAACCAACAGCGGGATCTGGATACCCATGTTGGCTCCCACATGTTCCACGATGATCTCATCGGATGAACCACGATGTCAAGGACTTAATCAATCCCGTATTCAATTCCCTTTGTCTATCGGTATGTTACTTGCCCGAGACTCGATCGTCGGTATCCAATACCTTGTTCAATCTCGTTACCGGCAAGTCACTTTACTCGTTCCGTAACACATCATCCCGTGATCAACTCCTTGGTCACATTGCGCATATGATGATGTCCTACCGAGTGGGCCCAGAGATACCTCTCCGTTTACACGGAGTGACAAATCCCAGTCTCGATCCGCATAAAACAATAGATACTTTCGGAGATACCTGTAGTGCACCTTTATAGTCACCCAGTTACGTTGTGACATTTGATACACCCAAAGCACTCCTACGGTATCCAGGAGTTACACGCTCTCATGGTCAAAGGAAGAGATACTTGACATTGGCAAAGCTCTAGCAAACGAACTACACGATCTTTGTGCTATGCTTAGGTTTGGGTCTTGTCCATCACATCATTCTCCTAATGATGTGATCCCGTTATCAACGACATCCAATGTCCATAGCCAGGAAACCATGACTATCTGTTGATCACAACGAGCTAGTCAACTAGAGCTCACTAGGGACATATTGTGGTCTATTTATTCACACGTGTATTACGATTTCCGGATAATACAGTTATAGCATGAATAAAAGACAATTATCATGAACAAGGAAATATAATAATAACACTTTTATTATTGCCTCTAGGGCATATTTCCAACAGTCTCCCACTTGCACTAGAGTCAATAATCTAGTTCACATCGCCATGTGATTAACACTCACAGGTCACATCGCCATGTGACTAATACCCAAGAGTTTACTAGAATCAGTAGTCTAGTTCACATCACTATGTGATTAACACTCAATGAGTTTTATGTTTGATCATGTTGCTTGTGAGAGAGGTTTTAGTCAACGGGTATGAACCTTTCAGATTCGTGTGTGCTTTACAAATCTCTATGTCATCTCCTAGATGCAGCTACCACGCTCTATTTGGAGCTATTCCAAATAACTGTTCTACTTTGAGCTATCCTAAATTATTGCTCCATTATATGTATCCGGTCTCTCTACTCAGAGCTATCCGGATAGGTGTTAAGCTTGCATCGACGTGACCTTTACGACGAACTCTTTTACCACCTCCATAATCGAGAAAATTCCTTAGTCCACTAGTTACTAAGGATAACTTTGACCGCTGTCCTGTGAGCCATTCTTGGATCACTCTTGTACCCCTTGACTGACTCATGGCAAGGCACACTTCAGGTGCGGTACACATCATAGCATACTGAAGAGCCTACGTCTTAAGCATAGGGGACGACCTTCGTCCTTTCTCTCTATTCCTCCGTGGTCGAGCTTTAAGTCTTAACTTCGTACCTTACAACTCAGGCAAGAACTCCTTCTTTGACTGGTCCATCTTGAACACCTTCAAGATCATGTCAAGGTATGTGCTCATTTGAAAGTATTATTAAGCATTTTGATCTATCCTTATAGATCTTGATGCTCAATGTTCAAGTAGCTTAATTCAGGTTTTCTATTGAAAAACACCTTTCAAATAACCCTATATGCTTTCTAGAAATTCTACATCATTTCTGATCAACATATACTCATCAGAAATTCTATAGTGCTCCCACTCACTTCTTTGGAAATACAAGTTTCTCATAAACTTTGTACAAACCCAAAATCTTTGATCATCATCAAAGCATACATTCCAACTCCGAGATGCTCACTCCAGTCCTTAGAAGGATTGCTGGAGCTTTGCATACTTATTAGCATCTTTCGGGATTGACAAAACCTTCCGGTTGTATCACATACAACCTTTCCTCAATAAAATCGTCGAGGAAACAATGTTTTGACATCCTATCTGCAAGATTTCATAAATAATGCAGTAATCGCTAATATAATTCCAACAGACTCTTAGCATCGCTACGAGTGAGAAAATCTCATCGTAGTCAACTCCTTGAACTTGTCGGAAAACATCTTAACGACAAGTCGAGCTTTCTTAATGGTGACATTTACCATCATTGTCCGTCTTCCTTTTGAAATCCATCTGTACTCATTAGCCTTACGACCATCGAGCCGTTCTGCCAAAGTCTACACTTTGTTTTCATACATGGATCCTCTCTCGGATTTTATGGCCTCAAGCCATTTATCGGAATCCGGGCCCACCATCGCTTCTCCATAGCTCGTAGGTTCATTGTTGTCTAGCAACATGACTTCCAAGACAGGACTACCGTACCACTCTGAAGTAGTACGTATCCTTGTCACCCTACGAGGTATGGCAGTGATTTGATCCGAAACTTCATGATCAATATCATAAGCTTCCACTTCAATTGGTGTAGGTGCCACGGGAACAACTTCCTGTGCCCTGCTACACACTGGTTGAAGTGATGGTTCAATAACCTCATCAAGTCTCCACCATCCTCCCACTCAACTCTTTCGAGAGAAACCTTTCCTCGAGAAAGGACCCGATTCTAGAAACAATTCATATTGCTTTCGGATCTGAATTTGGAGGTATACCCAACTGTTTTGGGTGTCCTATGAAGATGTATTTTATCCGCTTTGGGTTCGAGCTTATCAATCCTGAAACTTTTTCACATAAGCGTCACAGCCCCAAACCTTTAAGAAACGACAACTTAGGTTTCTCCAAACGGTGTCATCTCAACGGAATTACGTGGTGCCCTATTTAAAGTGAATGTGGTTGTCTCTAATGCCTAACCCATGAACGATAGTGGTAATTCGATAAGAGACATCATGGTACGCACCATATCCAATAGGGTGCAACTATGATGTTCGGACACACCATCACACTATGGTGTTCCAGGCGGTATTAATTGCGAAACAATTTCCACAATGTCTTAATTGTGTGCCAAAACTCGTAACTCAGATATTCATCTCTATGATCATATCATAGACATTTTATCCTCTTGTCACAATGATCTTCTACTTCACTCTGAAATTATTTGAACCATTCAATAATTCAGACTTGTGTTTCATCAAGTAAATATTCTCAACATCTACTCGAATCATCTGTGAAGTAAGAACATAACGATATTCACTGCATGCCTCAGCACTCATTGGACTGCACACATCAAAATGTGTTACCTTCCAACAAGTTGCTATCTTGTTCCATCTTACTGAAAACGAGGCTTTTCAGTCATCTTGCCCATGTGGTATGATTTGCATATCTCAAGTGATTCAAAATCAAGTGAGTCCAAACGATCCATCTGCATGGAGTTTCTTCATGCGTATACACTAATAGACATGGTTCGCGTGTCTCAAACTTTTCTAAAACGAGTGAGTCCAAAGATCCATCAACATGGAGCTTCTTCATGCATTTTATACCATTATGACTTACATGGCAGTGCCACAAGTAAGTGGTACTATCATTACTATCTTATATCTTTTGGCATGAACATGTGTATCACTACGATCGAGATTCAATAAACCATTCATTTTAGGTGTAAGACCATTGAAGGTATTATTCAAATAAACAGAGTAACCATTATTCTCTTTAAATGAATAACCGTATTGCAATAGTCATAATCCAATCATGTCTATGCTCTACGCAAACACCAAATAACAATTATTCAGGTTTTAACACCAATCTCGATGGTAGAGGGAGCGTGCGATGCTTGATCATATCAACATTGGAAACATTTCCAACACATATCGTCAGCTCACCTTTAGCTAGTCTCCGTTTATTCCGTAGCTTTTATTTCGAGTTACTAACACTTAGCAACCGAACCGGTATCTAATACCCTGGTGCTACTAGGAGTACTAGTAAAGTACACATCAACACAATGTATATCCAATATACTTCTATCGACCTTGTCAGCCTTCTCATCTACCAAGTATCTAGGGTAATTCTGCTCCAGTGGCTGTTCCCTTTATTACAGAAGCACTTAGTCTCGGGTTTGGGTTCAACCTTGGGTTTCTTCACTAGAGCAGCAGCTGAATTTGCCGTTTCATGAAGTATCCCTTCTTGCCCTTGCCCTTCTTGAAACTAGTGGTTTCACCAACCATCAACAATTGATGCTCCTTCTTGATTTCTACTTTCGCGGTGTCAAACATCACGAATGTTTCAAGGATCATCATATCTATCCCTGATATGTTATAGTTCATCACGAAGCTCTAGCAGCTTGGTGGCAATGACTTTGGGGAAACATCACTATCTCATCTGGAAGATCAACTCCCACTCGCTTCAAGTGATTGTTGCACTCAGACAATCTGAGCACAAGCTCAACGATTGAGCTTTTCTCCCTTAGTTTGCAGGCTAAGAAAATCGTCGGAGGTCTCATACCTCTTGACGTGGGCACGAGCCTGAAATCCTAATTTCAGCCCTTGAAACATCTCATATGTTCCGCGATGTTTCGAAAACGTCTTTAGTGCCTCAACTCTAAACCGTTTAACTGAACTATCACGTAGTTATCAAAACGTGTATGTCCGATGTTCGCAACATCCACAAACGACGTTTGGGGTTCAGCACCCTGAGCGGTGCATTAAGGACATAAGCTTTCTACTGATCGCATAATTGCTACTATCAACTTTCAACTATATTTTCTCTAGGAACATATCTAAACAGTGGAATTAAAGCACGAGCTTACGACATAATTTGCAAAAGGTCTTTTGACTATGTTCAGGATAATTAAGTTCATCTTATGAACTCCCACTCAGATAGACATCCCTCTGGTCATCTAAGTGATTACATGATCCGAGTCAACTAGGCCATCACGTGAGACGGACTAGTCATCATCGGTGAACATCTTCATGTTGATCGTATCTTCTATACGACTCATGCTCGACCTTTCGGTCTCCGTGTTCCGAGGCCATGTCTGCACATGCTAGGCTCGTCAAGTTAACCCTAAGTGTTTTCGCTGTGTAAAACTGTCTTACACCCGTTGTATGTGAACGTAAGAATCCATCACACCCGATCATCACGTGGTGCTTAGAAGCGACGAACTGTAGCAACGGTGCACAGTTAGGGGAGAACACTTCTTGAAATTTTGTAAGGGATCATCTTATTTACTACCGTCGTCCTAAGTAAACAAGATGCATAATCATAATAAACATCACATGCAATTATATAGTTGTGACATGATATGGCCAATATCATATAGCTCCATTGATCTCCATCTTCGGGCTCCATGATCATCTTGTCACCGGCTTGACACCATGATCTCCATCATCATGATCTCCATCATCGTGTCTTCATGAAGTTGTCACGCCAACGACTACTTCTACTTCTATGGCTAACACGTTTAGCAATAAAGTAAAGTAGTTTACATGGCGTTCTTCAATGACACACGGGTCATAATAATAAATAAAGACAACTCCTATGGCTCCTGCCGGTTGTCATACTCATCGACATGCAAGTCATGAATCCTATTACAAGAACATGATCAATCTCATACATCACATATATCATTCATCACATCCTTTTGGCCATATCACATCACATAGCATACCCTGCAAAAACAAGTTAGACGTCCTCTAATTGTTGTTGCATGTTTTACGTGGCTGCTATGGGTTTCTAGCAAGAACGTTTCTTACCTACGCAAGACCACAACGTGATATGCCAATTGCTATTTACCCTTCATAAGGACCCTTTTCATCGAATCCGTTCCAACTAAAGTGGGAGAGACTGGCACCCGCTAGCCACCTTATGCACCAAGTGCATGTCAATCGGTGGAACCTGTCTCACGTAAGAGTACGTGTAAGGTCGGTCCGGGCCGCTTCATCCCACAATACCGTCGAAACAAGATTGGACTAGTAACGGTAAGCATATTGAACAACATCAACGCCCACAACTACTTTGTGTTCTACTCGTGCAAAGAATCTACGCAATAGACCTAGCTCATGATGCCACTGTTGGGGAACGTAGCAGAAATTCAAAATTTTCCTACGTGTCACCAAGATCTATCTATGGAGAGACCAGCAACGAGTAGAAAGAAGAGTGCATCTACATACCCTTGTAGATCGCTAAGCGGAAGCGTTCAAGTGAACGGGGTTGATGGAGTCGTACTCGTCGTGATTCAAATCACCGATGATCAAGTGCCGAACGCACGGCACCTCCGCGTTCAACACACGTACAGCCCGGTGACGTCTCCCACGCCTTGATCCAGCAAGGAGAGAGGGAGAGGTTGAGGAAGACTCCATCCAACAGCAGCACAACGGAGTGGTGGTGATGGAGGAGCGTGGCAATCCAGCAGGGCTTCGCCAAGCACCACGGGAGAGGAGGAGGAGGAGAGGCAGGGCTGCACCAAGAGGGAGATCGAATCGCGTGTTATGGGCAGCCCCATGCCTCAATATATATAGGGGAAGAGGATGGCTGCACCCCATCTAGGGTTCCCACCCCCTAGGGGCGGCGGCCAGCCCTAGATGGGTTTTGGGGTGCGGCCAAGAGGGGAGGGGAGAGGGAGGCGCACCAATATGGGCCCTAAGGCCCATATCCCCTTAGGGTTTGCCCCTTCTCCCCCTCTAGCCGCATGGGCCATGGTGGGAGGCGCCCTAGCCCACCTAGGGGCTGGTGCTCTCTCATACTTGGCCCATGTATGCCTCTGGAGCATGTGGACCCACTTGGTGGACCCCCGGGACCCTCCCGGTGGTCCCGGTACAATACCGATATCGCCCGAAACTTTTCCGGTGACCAAAACAGGACTTCCCATATATAAATCTTTACCTCCGGACCATTCCGGAACTCCTCGTGACGTCCGGGATCTCATCCGGGACTCCGAACAACATTCGGTAACCACATACAAGCTTCCTTTATAACCCTAGCGTCATCGAACCTTAAGTGTGTAGACCCTACGGGTTCGGGAGACATGCAGACATGACCGAGACGTTCTCCGGTCAATAACCAACAGCGGGATCTGGATACCCATGTTGGCTCCCACATGTTCCACGATGATCTCATCGGATGAACCACGATGTCAAGGACTTAATCAATCCCGTATTCAATTCCCTTTGTCTATCGGTATGTTACTTGCCCGAGACTCGATCGTCGGTATCCAATACCTTGTTCAATCTCGTTACCGGCAAGTCACTTTACTCGTTCCATAACACATCATCCCGTGATCAACTCCTTGGTCACATTGCGCATATGATGATGTCCTACCGAGTGGGCCCAGAGATACCTCTCCGTTTACACGGAGTGACAAATCCCAGTCTCGATCCGCATAAAACAATAGATACTTTCGGAGATACCTGTAGTGCACCTTTATAGTCACCCAGTTACGTTGTGACGTTTGATACACCCAAAGCACTCCTACGGTATCCAGGAGTTACACGCTCTCATGGTCAAAGGAAGAGATACTTGACATTGGCAAAGCTCTAGCAAACGAACTACACGATCTTTGTGCTATGCTTAGGATTGGGTCTTGTCCATCACATCATTCTCCTAATGATGTGATCCCGTTATCAACGACATCCAATGTCCATAGCCGAGAAACCATGACTATCTGTTGATCACAACGAGCTAGTCAACTAGAGGCTCACCAGGGACATATTGTGGTCTATTTATTCACACGTGTATTACGATTTCCGGATAATACAGTTATAGCATGAATAAAAGACAATTATCATGAACAAGGAAATATAATAATAACACTTTTATTATTGCCTCTAGGGCATATTTCCAACAGAACGGACCGACGACATTGGGTTCGGCATCGCGGGTGCCATCTGCACGGGGAGCAGAGGGACTAGGGTTGAAGTCTAGTCCCAATAACTTCTTGTTCTGCTTCCCGAATTCTGGGCAAACTGGAAGTTGCGCTTGAACAGATTGTCGTCACGACACCAGAGTAGTGACGATGGGTCAGCATCCGCAGGCTGTGGTCCACGGACCATGCAGGGATAGAAGCCTTGTTCAATGGCTTCATCTCTGGACCTGGGTTGAAGATTTTTGTATAGGATGTCTCCCCATGGTCGCTTGATGGCATTCTTTTCAGCATATTCCTTTGTCACAAATCTGTACTTGAACCACTGTTCTGCCCAATATCGTCGAATCCATTGGATTCGTGTCTTGCGCTGATTGTAATCCTCTTCTGGATCTGTCTTGTACAGTTCTGAGAGGTCATCGGGCCGATCTCTTGATGTCTCACCTCGACGCTTTCTGCCACCCTTCCTTGCTAACTTCTCTGCAGCCATGAACTTTAAACTGAATGGCTTCAATACGTTCAAAGGCTTCAAGGGCTTTCGCTTGCTGGACAAACAGGAACTGGCTTTGGGAGAATTTATGTGATGCTGTAAGAATTCTGCAAATGAATGCAGACTATGAGAACCAAGGGATTCTCCCATGGACATGTACCTGTGACAGCATTAAGGTGCGAGGGAAGGGGAAGAGGTCATATGCATTCTCAGAAGATTTTGAAGATAAATCAGTTTAGAAGACATTGACCTCATCGTGCGAAGACATTCACTCATAGATAAGGAGTTGGTTCCAGATTTGTACGAATCCACAGATCAGTACAAGTGAGGAATCTAACTACTTTGTGAAGCATAAGTGAACATACTAGGCATAATATGAGATGCAGTATGAAGTGGATCCAACTTGTGTGAACAGAAACTTCTTGTGGTAGAAAGTGACGAATCTATAGGATCAAAGAGGCCGTAAAAAAGGAAGTTTTATTTACCACACAAGAAACTGCTAGACGGAGTGGAAGAGGAGGCCGAGCAGTTCGACCGTCCGTGCCCTAACTTGGCAACGGAGGACACCTACGGCGACGGCAGAGAAGACGATGTCCGCGGCCGGCGTGAAGACGGCGTCGGAGAGGTCGCAACAGCTAAGCACTTCGTCGCCGACGTCGTCGAGGGCTAGCGGTGGCGCTAGGGTTCGTGCGAGAGTGGAAGAAGGATAATGACTGTGGTGAGGCGTGTAACAGGGACGACACAACATTATTACACAGGTGCCCCTGGCGATTCACATGTGGAGAACACGTGGCCATCATGCAACCTATCGGAGGTTGTTCCACGTTCCCACGCATGCCTGGATTGTCGTGTGGTCGTTCCCACTTCTCCGGGTTTCAGGTGAAGGAATTGGCATTGAAAACGGATTTAATGTTTGTCTCTGTATCTTCTGCTAACAAGGACGTAGAGAAGACATTCGACAGTTTCAATAGAATGCATATGAGTTGGAGAGATAGAGTTTGAGATAGAAAGCATAGAGATGTTAGGGTCCGATCACATTCACTTAGTTCAAAAGATTCAACAAGAAGACATAGCTATAAGTGAATGCTGTAGAGGACAAAACACTACGTATATGTGAAAAAGACAATCAAATCAACATAGTGAAGATAATCATGAGGACAAGTTGAGAATGAAGACAAACAAAATGTGAAGACGTAGCAAATGTAACGCCATGGGTAAAACACTTCAAACAGAAGAATTTGGTGGTGGCGTTACCCACCGTATAGGAAGTATTAGACCCAGACACGACGCACAATTATCGTGCCGCTCCGAAGTCAAATTCCACATTAATGTATTCACACTTGGAATGTATGTCTTCATTGATTGAAGATATACTTTACTTCGTGTGTTGCACATCCAAGTCATCAATATGCATAAGTGTTAGGATGTGTGCCCGATCACAGGACATTTGAGGATTCCAAGATATTTAGCTCACACCGTAACTTGGAAAATCTCTTCTCATCCAAGGGCTTGGTGAAGATATCTGCCAATTGCTCTTCAGTGTTGACGTGTATGATATCAATATCTTCCTTCACAACATGATCTCTGAGAAAGTGATGACGAATTTCAATATGCTTTGTCTTCGAGTGCTGAACTGGGTTGTTGGCAATCTTGATGGCACTTTCGTTGTCATAGTAGAGTGGCACTTGCTTCAGATGAATGCCATAGTCTTTGAGGGATTGCTTCATCCACGGAAGCTGAGCGCAGCAAGATCCAGCGACAATGTATTCAGATTCAGCAGTGGAGAGAGATACACAGTTCTGCTTCTTTGAAGACCAATATACAAGTGATCGTCCCAGAAAATGACATGTGCCTGATGTAGACTTGCGATCCACCTTGTCACCAGCATAATCACCATCCGAGAATCCAAGCAGATCAAACTCTGAGCCCTTTGGATACCATAATCCTAGAGTTGGGGTGTAAGCCAAATATCAAAGAATTCGCTTCACAGCTAAGTGATGCGATTCCTTTGGTGCCGCTTGGAATCGAGCACACATGCAAACACTAAGCATAAATCTGGCCTAGATGCACATAGATAAAGTAAAGAACCAATCATGGAGCGGTATACCTTTTGGTCGAACTCTTTACCATTGTCGTCGGGACCCAGATGATGTTTGGCTGGCATTGGCATCGTGAAGCCTTTGCAGTCTTGCATACCAAACTTCTTCAGGCAATCTTTGAGATACTTCTCTTGAGATATAAAGATGCCATTGCGTTGCTGACGTATTTGAAGACCAAGGAAGAACTTCAGCTCACCCAGCATGGACATCTGATACTGCTCTTGCATCATATATCCAAACTCTTCACTATATTTCTGATTGGTGCAGCCGAAAATAATGTCATCCACATATATTTGGCACACAAACAGTTCACCATCATATGTCTTTGTGAAGAGAGTGGGGTCGAGGGAACCAGATTTGAAGCCTTTGCTCTTCAGGAAGTCTTTGAGTGTGTCATACCAAGCCCGAGGGGCTTGTTTGAGGCCATACAGTGCCTTGTTGAGCTTGTATACCATGTCAGGATGTTCTGGATCTTCAAAGCCAGGTGGTTGTGCGACATATACTTCTTCTTCAATCTTGCCATTGAGAAAAGCGCTCTTCACATCCATTTGATACAGAAGTATGTTATAATGATTTGCATAGGCCAGCAGTATGCGCATGGCTTCAAGTCTAGCCACAGGAGCAAATGTTTCATCGAAGTCAATCCCTTCAACTTGAGTGTATCCTTGAGCAACGAGACGACCTTTGTTTCTGACAACTTGACCATGCTCATCTTGCTTGTTGCGATATATCTATTTGGTGCCTATTATATTGTGCTTCCGAGGATCAGGACGCTTAACCAGTTCCCATACATTATTCAGCTCAAACTGTTGAAGCTCATCTTGCATAGCTTGAATCCATTTAGGTTCCATGAAGGCTTCTTCAACTTTCTTGGGTTCTGTTATTGAGACGAATGCGAAGTGCCCATAGAAATTTGCTAGCTGAGTTGCCCTTGAACGAGTGAGTGGACCTGGTGCATTGATGCTATCGATTATTCTCTCAATCTGCACTTCATTTGCAACACGAGGATGTATAGGACGAAGATTTTGCTCTTGCTAATCATTGTCATTGTTAGAGGGATTGTCTTCAGGCTGAGCATTATCTTCAGGTTGATCAGGTGCGGAGATGATGAGTTCTTCTTCGGATTGAGCTTCAGAAGGTATGATTTCTCCAGTTCCCATAAGTTTAATTAATTCACTGGATGGAACTTCATCTAGCACATTTGGCAGCTGCTCTCATTGTGAGCCGTTAGTTTCATCGAACCGCACATCCACTGTTTCAACCACTTTGTAATGAAAGAGATTGAAGACTCTGTAGGAGTGCGAATCCTTTCCATATCCAAGCATAAAACCCTAATGTGCTTTTGGTGCAAATTTTGAAGTGTGATGTGGATCCTTGATCCAGCACTTGGCGCCAAATACTCTGAAGTAGCTGACATTTGGCTTCTTGCCAGTAAGATGTAACACCCCGGATGTAACTTTCCCTATTTGTACTCCAACTCTTGCCGTTTCCAGCGTTAAGTTATATTTATTTTCTCGGGTTCGGGTCTTTGTCTCCGTGTGTTGTTATCGCTGTCATGCATCTCATATCATGTCATCATGTGCATTGCATCTGCATACGTGTTCGTCTCATGCATTCGAGCATTTTCCCCGTTGTTCGTTTTGCATTCTGGCGCTTCGTTCTTCTCCGGTGGTCATTTCTAGCCTTCTTTCATGTGTGGGGATTAAACATTTATGGATTGGACCGAGACTTGCCAAGCGGTCTTGGTTTACTACCGGTAGACCGCCTGTCAAGTTTCGTACCATTTGGACTTCGTTTGATACTCCAACGGTTAACCGAGGAACCGAAAAGGCCTCATGTGTGTTGCAGCCCAACACCCCTCCAATTTGGCCCCAAACCCACCAAACTCTGCTCCATCATCTAGAGTGTTCGATCACGATCGCGTGGCCAAAAACCGCACCTCATTTGGACTCTCCTAGCTCCCTCTATGCCTATTTAAACACCCCCCCGATTTTGGATCTCCTCCTACCTCCGAAACCCTAAAAATCATCTCCGCGCGGCCGGATGTGTCCGCCCGCCGCCGGACGAAAAATCCCGCCGCGCCGCCGCCACATGGCAGCCTCCCATTCGCCGCCTCCCTCTCTCTCCACTGCCGTCGCCGGAGCCCGCCATGGCCCGTGGCCGGCCCGCCCGCGCCCGCGGACGGGCCAGAGGAGCCGCACGCCCCGCGCCCTTCTCCTCCCGAGCCGACCGCCGCCGCCGCCGCCCCGCGCCGCCGCCGCCGCCGCCACCGTTGGCCCCGGCCTGGCCACTCCTCTCCCCAGCTCCGGCCACCGGCGCCCTCTCCGGTGAGCTCGATCCGGCCGCCTCGGGTTGTGTGCCGTGAAACCCTAGATCCAGATCCGGAGGTTGAATTTTTCCTAAGTCCCAAAAATTCTCAGTCCATATGCACATGTTCGTAGCCCCGTAACTTTGCATCTGTAGCTCCGATTCATGCATATATCATATCAAAATGTTCATCTCAGAGAGTACATCATTTCTTTCCATTGCATCATTTTCATTTGAGCTCATCTTGATGCCCGAAATGCTGTTAGAAGAGGGATACTTGAGTTAATTGTCAGATCTGCTACTCCGTTTAGCACTTTTGTCATTTTTGCCATGATTATTGTGTGCATGATATGCTAGTGAGTTCTACATGTATTTTGTTAAGGGTTTTGTCATCTCTCCAGAGGTGCAACCCATGTATTTTTAGGATGTATGTGGTGACTTGTGCAAGCTTGCAAAGTGGTGCACTTGCTAATTCTGTTTTCAGGGACTTAGTAATTTCACTAAGTCCTGGAGCTGTTTATCTCATGATGCCATATGTTCTCATTGTTTCCTATTGATCCGTGCCTCTTTTGAGGATGATCAGTAAGGATGTTTTGTTAATCTTGTAGTGCTCTATCCATCCATGTCTTTGTTTGCAATTATGGAGCACCCTAGCTTGAGTCAATCGAGCTCTACTTTTGCTACTTTCTGAATCTGGGCAGATTGTCAACTTGCTCGCAATTTTGCCGGTGATGTTGTAGTTGATCCGTGCATGCTATGCTATTGTTCTTGCCATGTCTAGCTTGCATTTTGTGTGTTCTTGATAGATGTATACTTGTCTTGCCATGACTTGCACCGTAGTGAGTGCATCGAGCTCGTAAACATGCCTACTTGAGTTATATTTCAGCATGTGTCCGTTTTTCACTAAGTCTGAAAACTGATTATGTTTTTGCTATGTTCACGTGCTTGCAATTATATTTTTTGATCCCTTTTGGCTCAAGATCACTAAGGGACTTTTGTTAAGCTCCTTGAGTAGCTCCATGCCATGCTTTACTTTGCCATGTTCAGATCCTATAGCATGTAGTTTTGTTGCTCCGAAGAGGGCTACCTGATCTGAAATTCCAGACAAGTGTTGATTTCACTAAGTCTGAGATCTATTTGCCATATGCATTTTTGCCATGCTTGTTTGAACCTGTTAATGGATGAATTGACCGTAGCTCAGTGCTAGACTTTTGTTAAGCATCTTGTGTGCATCCCTGCCATGTATTTTGTTGTCATGTTTGGGTGATGTAGCATGTTCATCTCATTGCATTTAGATGGCTACTTGCTGTAAATCGCAGATCGGTGTCATTTTTGAATCGCTTGCCATTTCCAAATCGTAACTCCGATTCCGGCGTTCTTTATATCGTTTTCAAGTGATTTCATCTCATCTTTCCAATGGCACACTTGGTTTTCCAAGTTGAGGTCAGGTTCATGCTTTTCCTGTCATATCTTGCATTTTGCATCCCGCATCGCATCCCGCATAGCATATCATCATTGCATCTTATTGTTTGATCCTTGCACGTGGTTGATTGTATCATTGTTTGCTTGTTTGTCTTGTTTGGGTAGAGCCGGGAGACGAGTTCACTAACGAGGAGCCCGTTGAGTTTGCTTTTGAGGATCCAGTCAACTCTGACAACTGTGCAGGCAAGATGATCATACCCTCGAAATCACTACTATCTTTGCTATGCTAGTTTGCTCGCTCTTTTGCTATGCCAACGCTACGATGCCTACCACTTGCTTGCAAGCCTCCCAAATTGCCATGTCAAACCTCTAACCCACCATTGTCCTAGCAAACCGTTGATTGGTTATGTTACCGCTTTGCTCAGCCCCTCTTATAGCGTTGCTAGTTGCAGGTGAAGATTGGAGGCCGTTCCTTGTTGGAACATTTATTTACTTGTTGGGATATCATTATATTGCCATGTTATCTTAATGCATCTATATACTTGGTAAATGGTGGAAGGCTCGGCCTCTCGCCTAGTGTTTTGTTTCACTCTTGCCGCCCTAGTTTCCGTCATATCGGTGTTATGTTCTCGGATTTTGCGTTCCTTATGCGGTTGGGTTATAATGGGAACCCCTTGATATTTCGCCTTGATTAAAGCTTTTCCAGCAATGCCCAACCTTGGTTTTACCATTTGCCACCTAGCCTTTTTTTCCTTGGGTTCTGCAGACTCAAGGGTCATCTTATTTTACCCCCTGGGCCAGTGCTCCTCTGAGTGTTGGTCCACCTGTCAGCTACCGGTGACCACCAGGGGCAACTCTGGGCTGGCCTACCCATACCTAAGACAATCTGAGTGTGCCCTGAGAAAGAGATATGTGCAGCTCCTATCGGGATTTGTCGGCACATTCGGGCGGTGTTGCTGGTCTTGTTTTAACCTGTCGAAGTGTCTTGAATTACCGAGATACCAAGTCTGATCGAAACGTCTTGGGAGGAGGTCTATTCCTTCGTTGACCATGAGAGCTTGTCATGGGCTAAGTTGGGACTCCCCTGCGGGGATTTGAACTTTCGAAAGCCGTGCCCGCGATTATGGGCAGATGGGAATTTGTTAATGTCCGGTTGTAGATAACTTGAACCTTAATTAATTAAAATGAATCAACTGAGTGTGTTACTGTGATGGCCTCTTCTCGGCGGAGTCTGGGAAGTGGACACAGTGTTGGAGTAATGCTTGCGCAGGTTGTTCTCTAGTTTCTCGCTCGCGCTTTGCCTCCTCTTCTCGCTCTCTTTTGCGAATAATTAGCCACCATACTTGCTAGTCGCTTGCTGCAGCTCCTCTCATATTTTACCTTGCCTTACCTACAAGCTTAAATAGTCTTGATCGCGAGGGTGCGAGATTGCTGAGTCCCTGTGGCTCACAGATTACTATTACACCAGATGCAGGGCCTGATGATTCCGCTCCAGGAGACGCGTATGAGCTCAAGTGGGAGTTCGACGAAGACTCTCAACGTTACTATGTTTCCTTTCCCGATGATCAGTAGTGGTGCCCAGTTGGGGGTGATTGGGACCGTGTCGCATGTTGGGTTCTCTTTTATTTTGGCGCCGTAGTCGGGCCATGAGTGTTTGTATGATGTAATGTTATTTATGTACCTGATTGACATGGCGAGTGTAAGCCAACTATGTTATCTCCCCTTTATTATTATTTATATTACATGGGATGTTGTGAATATTGCCTAACTTGCGACATATGCCTTCAATGCGATTATGTCTCTAAGTCGTGCCTCGACACGTGGGAGCTATAGTCGCATCGAGGGTGTTACAAGTTGGTAATCAGAGCCTTCCCCGACCTTAGGAGCCCCATTGCTTGATCGTTTTTAGCGGCCGAGTTGTGTCTAGAAAAATGTTTTGAGTCATTTAGGAATTATATATCGGAGAGTTTAGGAATTCTTTTTACTTCCCAGTCTCCTCATCGCTCTGGTAAGGCATCCTGACGTAGAGTTTTGACTCTTCTCTTCTCAAATTTCACTAAATTTTTTTTAGGATCACGCGGGTATCTTGGAATCATTCCGATGGTTTTATGATGAGAACATTGTCTTGGTGCCTCCTGTCAGGGGTTTAGTGGAAGTGTCCCGGGGAGTTGAGCTCTGAGGTGTTGTCATCATAATTTTATCGTTGCAGTTCTGGAATACCTGAGTTTAGTATGCCGACATCGTAAATCTCTTTTATGCAGTTCGTTGGTGAGATAACCTCGGCGCCACCCAGTACTGGGGTGGGAGTTCGGGAGTATCGCCATAACTTGTATAACGGATGCTTTTCGAAGGTTGAGGTAGATGGTTTCCGAAGTTTTCTTGGTTATGTGTTGAAGGATGGATACAGCTGGATGTAGGATTTGCTAGTTTGGGTGAGATATTATGCTTCCCCTGTATCCCCAACACCTGATTGCATAACCGGAAAGGTTCGGGAATTTCATAGGTGGGAATTCTAGTAGCTCTAGTTCTTCTTCCACGGATATTGGTTTGAGATTGGGATTTCTTACCGATTATTCGTTCTTGATCCGTACCTTGTTGATTTATTTCTCTACCTTAATTCTACGTGGCTTCTCAATTTATGGATATGTGACCATTTCAAGAGGAATGCATTCGTTCATTTTGTTCGGATGTGAAGACTGTATGTTGCAATTTTCATTCCGTTGGATTCAGCTTCAACATTTGTCTGTCATTGTGCTAATGGACGTCAACCTCTTCAGGATGGCTCCTCCAACGCACATGACTCCGAATCCTGATCCGCCACCACCTCCACCTCCACCTCCTCCGGAGGCATGGCAAGCTATGATGGCCGCAACCAACGCAAACACACAGTTGATCATGCAAATTCTTCAAGAGCGCAATCAAGGCAACCAAGGGAATCAAGGCAGCTATCAGAATCACTTTGCTACACTCAACCAGTTCCTTGCTAACGGGCCAAAGACTTTCAGCAATTGTGTTGAGGCAACTGATGCTGACGATTGGCTTGTGGATCTGTGCAAGCATTTCGAGTGCAGTAACGTCAGGCCTGAGGACTTTGTCAAGTTCGCTTCCTTCCAACTCAAAGATCAAGCTGCAGAATGGTTCCAGCAGTACAAGGACTCCAGAAGTGGACGTGTTATCACTTGGGATGATTTCCATCAAGATTTCAGGGCTCATCATATTCCGTAGAGCGTGGTTGAAAGCAAGCGTGAGGAATTATGTAATCTGAAGCAAGGCTCTTTGTCTGTCTATGACTACAACAAGTTGTTCCAGAAGCTCGCCCGCTTTGCCAAGCAGGACGTCCCTGATGAGAAGAGCATAATATACCAGTTCAGGGGTGGTCTTAGAGAAGATATCCAACTTGCTCTTGTTCTCTTTGAGCCCTTGAGGTACGATGAGTTCTACAACATGGCACTGAAGCAAGAGGTTGCTCAGCTGAGGTGTGATGCTTCCAAGAAGCGAGTCAGAGATGCTACTCCTTCTTCCTCTACTCAAGTGGCCAAGCAACAGAAGTTCTGGCTTCCTCCTCCTCCCTTCCGTCAGCCGTATCAACAGAAGAGCAAAGGTGGCAGTGGTTGTTCCCACCCACCCAACCCTGGCTTTCAGAACAAGACTTCGTCTCAAGCTCCGAGATCGAGTGCTCCATATCACCGTCCGCTCTCAGAGGTCACGTGCAACAAGTGCCAACAGAAGGGTCATTATGCCAACAAGTGTTTCAACCAGAGGCGTCTTCCTCCTCCTCCTCCTGTCAGATCGGCAAGTACAGCTGTGGTCAAGCATAACCCCAAGCACGCCAAGGTCAACTTGATGAATGCAGCTCAGGCAGAGGACTCGTCAGATGTGATCATGGGTAACCTTCCTGTTAATGATATTCCTGCAAAAGTTCTTTTTGACACGGGTGCTTCGCATTGTTTCATCTCGAGACCGTTTTCATCTAAGCATGGTTTGCCTTTGCAAATTTTGCCTAGTCCTTTAGCAGTTGTCTCTCCCGGTAAGCGCATGCATGCTAACTCCATTGCTCCGGATGTTACTATCACCTTGGGAGACTACAAGTTTCTATCTTCTCCTACGGTTCTTGGCAACTCGGATATTGATCTTATTCTCGGAATGGATTGGCTTTCTAAGCACAAGGCTTAGCTTGATTGTGCAGCCAGGCAGATTCAATTGACTCATTCGTCTGAGGATGTAATTGTCTTTGCCGCTTGTGATGATACCATTCGTCTGTTTTCTCTCAATGAGAAGGGTGAATTGGATGCCATCTCTCAAATTCCATTCATTTGCGAATATCAAGACGTCTTTCGAGAAGAGCTCCCAGGAATGCCTCCGCACCGGCCAGTTGAATTCATTATTGATCTTGAGCCTGGCACGGAACCTGTGTGCAAACGTCCTTACAAGCTCGGACCTGAAGAGTTGAAGGAGCTGAAGAAGCAACTCGATATTCAAGAGAAAATGGGTCTCATCCGGCCTAGTTCTTCTCCGTGGGGTTGTGGTGTTCTTTTTGTGAAGAAGAAGGATGGAACGGACCGACTTTGTGTTGATTACCATCCAGTGAACAAGAAGACCATCAAGAACAAATACCCACTTCCCAACATCAATGAGCTGTTCGAACAACTCAAAGGTGCTCAAGTATTCTCCAAGCTTGATCTCCGTATGGGCTATCACCAGATTCACATTCGTGAAGAAGATATTCCCAAGACAGCATTCAGAACAAGCTTTGGTTCATATGAATACACTGTCATGTCTTTTGGCCTCGCCAACGCTCCTCCGACGTTCTCTCGCATGATGAATTTCATCTTCAACGCCTACACCAATGACTTTGTTTTGGTCTATCTCGACGACATTCTGGTTTTCTCGAAGAACAAGAAAGATCATGCCAAGCACTTGCGTTTGGTTCTTGATAAGCTCAGAGAACATCAGTTCTACGCCAAGTTCTCCAAGTGTGAATTTTGGCTCGATGAAGTGCTTTATCTTGGTCATATCATCTCTGCCAAGGGCATTGCCGTGAATCCTAAGAAGGTGTCTGCAATTGTGAATTGGGAACCTCCTCAGAACGTGAAGCAACTCCGTAGCTTCCTCGGTCTCGCAAGCTATTGCCGAAGATTCGTTGAAAACTTTTCTAAGATCGCGAAGCCTCTCTCTAATCTTCTCCAGAAGCACGTCAAGTACGTTTGGTCTCCGGAGTGTGACATTGCTTTCAACACTTTGAAAGAGAAATTGATCACTGCTCCAGTTCTGACTCCGCCTGATGAATCCAAGCCGTACGAGGTCTTTTGTGATGCCTCTCTCCAAGGTCTTGGTGCAGTTTTGATGCAAGAGAAGAAAGTTGTTGCTTATACCTCTCGCCAGTTGAAGCCTAATGAGAAGAACTACCCCACTCATGATCTCGAGTTGGCGGCAGTTGTGCATGATCTTTTGACTTGGAGACATCTTCTATTGGGAAGAAAAGTGGACATTTTCACTGATCACAAGAGTCTCAAGTCATCTTCACTCAGCCTAATCTCAACCTCAAGCAAACTCGATGGGTCGAAATGATTCAAGAGTATAATCCGAGTATCGAGTATACTCCAGGCAAGGCCAATGTGATTGCTGACGCATTGAGCAGAAAAGCTTACTGCAACAGTCTGATTCTCAAGCCTTATCAACCCGAGCTTTGTGAAGCTTTCCGCAAACTTAACCTGCAAGATGTTCCTCAAGGTCTCCTCGCCAACCTTCTAGTCTCTCCTACCTTAGAAGACCAGATTCGCCAAGCCCAGCTTCTTGATGCTATGGTGAAAAAGGTGAAGATTGGGATTGCCAAGAGGCAGTCCAAGTAAAAGTGCTACCGCCTTGATGACAAGGACACTCTCTTCTTCGAGGATCGTATTGTTGTGCCCAAAGGTGAACTTCGTAAAGTGATCATGAACGAGGCTCACAATTCTCTCCTCTCCATCCACCCTGGGAGCACAAAGATGTATCAGGACCTTAAGCAAGCTTATTGGTGGACTCGAATGAAGCGCGAGATCGCTCAATTCGTGAATGAATGTGATGTCTGCAGAAGAGTGAAGGCAGAACACCAAAGGCCAGCAGGTCTCCTCCAACCTCTTGCCATTCCAGAATGGAAGTTTGACCACATTGAAATGGACTTCGTGACTGGGTTTCCAAAGTCCAAGCGTGGCAATGATGCTATATTCGTTGTCATCGGCAAACTCACCAAAGTGGCTCACTTTCTGCCTATCAAAGAGTCGATCACTGCAGCTCAATTGGCGGAACTCTATACCTCTCGTATTGTCTCTCTGCACGGTATTCCACAAGTGATCTCTTCAAACCGTGGCAGCATCTTTACCTCGAAGTTTTGGGATTCTTTCTAGAAGGCCATGGGCACGAACATCCACTTCAGCACAGCTTTCCATCCTCAAACTAGCAGTCAAGTCGAGCGTGTCAACCAGATTCTTGAAGATATGCTCAGGGCTTGTGTGATCTCCTTCGGCATGAAGTGGGAGGATTGTCTTCCGTATGCTGAATTCTCCTACAACAACAGTTTTCAAGCAAGTTCGGGCAAGGCCCCATTTGAAATTCTGTATGGCAGGAAGTGTCGTACCCCTCTCAACTGGTCTGAAACCAGTGAACGTCAGCTTTTGGGTAATGACTTAATCACATAAGCAGAAGAAATGTGCAAAGTCATTCGTGATAACCTCAAAGCAGCCCAATCCCGTCAAAAGAGCTACTATGATAGTAAGCACCGTGATTTGGCTTTCGAGATCGGAGATCATGTTTACCTCCGCGTCTCTCCTATGAAAGGTACTCGTCATTTCGGTATCAAAGGGAAGCTTGCCCCTAGATACGTGGGACCTTTCAAGATTGTCAGCAAGAGAGGCGACCTCGCCTATCAACTCGAGCTTCCTTCAAACTTTGCAAATGTTCATGACGTGTTCCATGTCTCTCAGCTTCGAAAGTGCTTCAAGACTCCTGACCGCACTGTCAACTTCGAGGACATTGAGCTCCAAGAAGATCTCTCCTATCGTGAGCACCCAGTTGCTATTCTTGAAGAGACGGAACACAAGACTCGCAACAAGTCAATCAAATTTCTCAAAGTCAAGTGGTCACACCATTCCGACCGTGAAGCTACCTGGGAACGCGAGGATCACCTCCGTTCTGAGTACCCGGCATTCTTTCAGTCCTAGATCTCGGGACGAGATCCTTTCGTAGTGGTGGAGTGTTGTAACACCCCGGATGTAACTTTCCCTATTTGTACTCCAACTCTTGCCGTTTCCGGTGTTAAGTTATATTTATTTTCTCGGGTTCGGGTCTTTGTCTCCGTGTGTTGTTATCGCTGTCATGCATCTCATATCATGTCATCATGTGCATTGCATCTGCATACGTGTTCGTCTAATGCATTCGAGCATTTTCCCCGTTGTTCGTTTTGCATTCCGGCGCTTCGTTCTCCTCCGGTGGTCATTCCTAGCCTTCTTTCGTGTGTGGGGATTAAACATTTACGGATTGGATCGAGACTTGCTAAGCGGCCTTGGTTTACTACCGCTAGACCGCCTGTCAAGTTTCGTACCATTTGGACTTCGTTTGATACTCCAAAGGTTAACCGAGGAACCGAAAAGGCCTCGTGTGTGTTGCAGCCCAACACCCCTCCAATTTGGCCCAAAACCCACCAAACTCTGCTCCATCATCTAGAGCGTTTGATCACGATCGCGTGGCCGAAAACCGCACCTCATTTGGACTCTCCTAGCTCCCTCTATGCCTATTTAAACACCCCCCCCCCCCGATTTCGGATCTCCTCCTACC
>NC_041386.1:449263790-449277618 GCF_002162155.2 Triticum dicoccoides
CGCCGCCACCGCCGGCCCCGGCCCGGCCACTCCTCTCCCAGCTCCGGCCACCGGCGCCCTCTCCGGCGAGCTCGATCCGGCCGCCTCGGGTTGCGTGCCGTGAAACCCTAGATCCAGATCCGGAGGTTGAATTTTTCCCAAGTCCCAAAAATTCTCAGTCCATATGCACATGTTCGTAGCCCCGTAACTTTGCATCCGTAGCTCCGATTCATGCATATAGCATATCAAAATGTTCATCTCAGAGAGTACATCATTTCTTTCCATTGCATCATTTTCATTTGAGCTCATCTTGATGCCGGAAATGCTGTTAGAAGAGGGCTACTTGAGTTAATTGTCAGATCTGCTACTCCGTTTAGCACTTTTGTCATTTTTGCCATGATTATTGTGTGCATGATATGCCAGTGAGTTCTACATGTATTTTGTTAAGGATTTTGTCATCTCTCCAGAGGTGCAACCCATGTATTTTTAGGATGTATGTGGTGACTTGTGCAAGCTTGCAAAGTGGTGCACTTGCTAATTCTGTTTTCAGGGACTTAGTAATTTCACTAAGTCCTGGAGCTGTTTATCTCATGATGCCATATGTTCTCGTTGTTTCCTAGTGATCCGTGCCTCTTTTGAGGATGATCAGTAAGGATGTTTTGTTAATATTGTAGTGCTTTATCCATCCATGTCTTTGTTTGCAATTATGGAGCAACCTAGCTTGAGTCAATCGAACTCTACTTTTGCTACTTTGTGAATCTGGGCAGATTGTCAACTTGCTTGCAATTTTGCTGGTGATGTTGTAGTTGATCCGTGCATGCTATGCTATTGTTCTTGCCATGTCTAGCTTGCATTTTGTGTGTTCTTGATAGATGTATACTTGTCTTGCCATGACTTGCACTGTAGTGAGTGCATCGAGCTCGTAAACATACCTACTTGAGTTATATTTCAGCATGTGTCAGTTTTTCACTAAGTCTGAAAACTGATTATGTTTTTGCTATGTTCACGTGCTTGCAATTATATTTTCTGATCCCTTTTGGCTCAAGGTCACTAAGGGACTTTTGTTAAGCTCTTTGAGTAGCTCCATGCCATGCTTTACTTTGCCATGTTCAGATTCTGTAGCATGTAGTTTTGTTGCTCCGAAGAGGGCTACCTGATCTGAAATTCCAGACAAGTGTTGATTTCACTAAGTCTGAGATCTATTTGCCATATGCATTTTTGCCATGCTTGTTTGAACCTGTTAATGGATGAATTGACCGTAGCTCAGTGCTAGACTTTTGTTAAGCATCTTGTGTGCATCCCTGCCATGTATTTTGTTGTCATGTTTGGGTGATGTAGCATGTTCATCTCATTGCATTTAGATGGCTACTTGCTGTAAATCGCAAACCGGTGTCATTTTTGAATCGCTTGCCATTTCCAAACCGTAACTCCGATTCCGGCGTTCTTTATATCGTTTTCAAGCGATTTCATCTCATCTTTCCAGTGGCATACTTGTTTTCCATGTTGAGGCCAGGTTCATGCTTTTCCTGTCATATCTTGCATTTTGCATCCCGCATCGCATCCCGCATAGCATATCATCATTGCATCTTATTGTTTGATCCTTGCACGTGGTTGATTGTATCCTTGTTTGCTTGTTTGTCTTGTTTGGGTAGAGCCGGGAGACGAGTTCACTAACGAGGAGCCCGTTGAGTTTGCTTTTGAGGATCCAGTCAACTCTGACAACTGTGCAGGCAAGATGATCATACCCTCGAAATCACTACTATCTTTGCTATGCTAGTTTGCTCGCTCTTTTGCTATGCCAATGCTACGATGCCTACCACTTGCTTGAAAGCCTCCCAAATTGCCATGTCAAACCTCTAACCCACCATTGTCCTAGCAAACCGTTGATTGGCTATGTTACCGCTTTGCTCAGCCCCTCTTATAGCGTTGCTAGTTGCAGGTGAAGATTGGAGGCCGTTCCTTGTTGGAACATTTATTTACTTATTGGGATATCATTATATTGCCATGTTATCTTAATGCATCTATATACTTGGTAAAGGGTGGAAGGCTCGGCCTCTCGCCTAGTGTTTTGTTTCACTCTTGCCGCCCTAGTTTCTGTCATATCGGTGTTATGTTCCTGGATTTTGCGTTCCTTACGCGGTTGGGTTATAATGGGAACCCCTTAATATTTCGCCTTGATTAAAGCTTTTCCAGCAATGCCCAACCTTGGTTTTACAATTTGCCACCTAGCCTTTTTTCCTTGGGTTCTGCAGACTCAAGGGTCATCTTATTTTACCCCCCCGGGCCAGTGCTCCTCTGAGTGTTGGTCCACCTGTCAGCTACCGGTGGCCACCAGGGGCAACTCTGGGCTGGCCTACCTGTACCTAAGACAATCTGAGTGTGCCCTGAGAAAGAGATATGTGCAGCTCCTATCGGGATTTGTCGGCACATTCGGGCGGTGTTGCTGGTCTTGTTTTAACCTGTCGAAGTGTCTTGAATTACCGAGATACCGAGTCTGATCGGAACGTCTTGGGAGGAGGTCTATTCCTTCGTTGACCGTGAGAGCTTGTCATGGGCTAAGTTGGGACTCCCCTGCAGGGATTTGAACTTTCGAAAGCCGTGCCCGCGTTTATGGGTAGATGGGAATTTGTTAATGTCCGGTTGTAGATAACTTGAACCTTAATTAATTAAAATGAATCAACTGAGTGTGTTACCGTGATGGCCTCTTCTCGGCGGAGTCCGGGAAGTGGACACGGTGTTGGAGTAATGCTTGCGCAGGTTGTTCTCTAGTTTCTCGCTCGCGCTTTGCCTCCTCTTCTCGCTCTCTTTTGCGAATAAGTTAGCCACCATACTTGCTAGTCGCTTGCTGTAGCTCCTCTCATATTTTACATTGCCTTACCTACAAGCTTAAATAGTCTTGATCGCGAGGGTGCGAGATTGCTGAGTCCCTGTGGCTCACAGATTAATATTACACCAGATGTAGGGCCTGATGATTCTGCTCCAGGAGACGCGTATGAGCTCAAGTGGGAGTTTGACGAAGACTCTCAATGTTACTATGTTTCCTTTCCCGATGATCAGTAGTGGTGCCCAGTTGGGGGTGATTGGGACCATGTCGCATGTTGGGTTCTCTTTTATTTTGGCACCGTAGTCGGGCCATGAGTGTTTGGATGATGTAATGTTATTTATGTACCTGATTGACGTGGCGAGTGTAAGCCAACTATGTTATCTCCCCTTTATTATTATTTATATTACATGGGATGTTGTGAAGATTGCCTAACTTGCGACATATGCCTTCAATGCGATTATGTCTCTAAGTCGTGCCTCGACACGTGGGAGCTATAGTCGCATCGAGGGTGTTACAAAGGAGCTCATACGATGTCTTGTTCAGAAGCTTGTGAAGATAAACACGGTTGATGATATGGCATGCAGTGTCAATGGCTTCAGGCCAGAATTTTCTTGGAGTCTTGTATTCATCAAGCATCGTTCGAGCCATCTCAATAAGTGTTCTGTTCTTGCGTTCGACGATGCCATTCTGCTGTGGCGTGTACGGA
The DNA here is from genome assembly GCF_002162155.2 of Triticum dicoccoides. Classification (NCBI taxonomy): domain Eukaryota; kingdom Viridiplantae; phylum Streptophyta; class Magnoliopsida; order Poales; family Poaceae; genus Triticum; species Triticum dicoccoides. The sequence continues at coordinate 449,267,300 of NC_041386.1, forward strand.
GCTGAGAATTCAGTGTGATGCCCAAAGTATCAAGATATGTATCAAGGCCAGTGTTCTTGAATTCAGTGCCATTGTCACTTCTGATGTGCTTTATCTTGGCGCCATAGTTGTTCATTGCTCGATTGGCGAAGCGTCTGAAGACATCCTGCACTTCAGTCTTGTAAAGGATTATATGCACCCAAGTATATCTTGAATAATCATCAACAATGACAAAGCCATAGAGACAAGCAGTAGTAGTAAGAATTGAGTAATGAGTGGGACCGAAAAGATCCATGTGTAGCAGTTCGAAGGGTTGAGTCATTGTCATGATTGTCTTCGAGGGATGCTTGCCCTCGTCATCCTGCTTCACAGGCACCGCATAAGTGATCCTTCTTGAACTTCACGCCCTCGATGCCTATGACATGCTTCTTCCTTGCAAGGGTGTGGAGGTTCCTCATGCCAGCATGCCCTAGCCTTCGATGCCAGAGCCAGCATTCAGAAGCTTTTGCTAGAAGACATACTGCAAGTTGTGGTCCTTCTGAGAAATCTACCACATACAAATCATCTTTTCGATACCCTTCAAACACTAGAGACTTGTCAGATTTCATTAGTACAAGGCAACGATATTTCCGAACATCACAATCATGTTTAAATCGCAAAGCATTGAGACAGACATTAAGTTGAAATCAAGGGATTCAACAAGCATGACTTTATCCATGTGTTGATCCTTTGAGATTGCAACTCTACCTAGACCCAATACCTTGCTTTTACCAGTGTCAGCAAATGTGATGTGAATTTTTTCTGATGGACGTAAAGTTGAGTCCATGAGATGGCTTCGCTTGCCAGTCATGTGATTTGTACACCCACTATCAATAATCCATTCTGAAGCAGCTGGTGTCGTACCCTATAGTGCAGTTAGGGGGATAGGCTTCACGAAGAGAATTGTGAAGCAAAAACATTTGACGAACCAGTGGATTATTAAAGCTTAGGTCGAGATTAGGACTGATAGGGCAAGTTGCAAGCGATTTAGAAACAAAGTACATAGTAAGACCATTTGGGCATTTGGTCTTGTGCCCTACAAGATGTTTAAGGTCCCCAGCAATAGTGTTAGATGATTTTGGTTTTCGGTTGGAGACCTTTCCCTGCAAAAGAGAGTTAAGCTTTCTTAGCCACCCACATCTTCAGGGGTGGCTTCGAAGCAATGAGTCTAAGTGCAGCATCTGAGAACTTTGGCTTTGGAGCCCTAGCAAAAAGTCTTGCAGGTGGACAGTAGTACTCATAAGAATAAGCAGAATAGTTCTTGGTCTTATGATCATGGCGGTTTAAAGGACCGCGCTCATATTCATAGGCCTGAGTGTGGCTTCCCTGCAAAACATTTGCGTTAGTTTGACTCCGGTGAGTCCTCTGTCTGTATGAAGCCTTTGGACCATATGAAGCCTGTGGTCTGGGGTTTGTCTTCTTCACATGTGGTGTCATGATGACATTCACAGGAAGATTCTCCAAACACCTTTTCGGCACCCAGATCTTCTTCATAGGCGGTCCATTCCTGCAGTTAGTACCAATGTACCTAGCAAACACTTCACCATTTTGATTCTTAAACAGTTTATAGTTTGCATCAAAGGATTCATCAATAACAATGGGGTTAGCACAAGTGAAGCCAGATAGAGTGGATGGATCTGCTGAAGGTTCCTTTGCAGCAACCCATGTGGTTTTGGGGTACTGCTCAGGTTTCCAGTAAGAGCCATCAGCATTCATTTTCCTTACGAACCCAACACCCTCTTTCCTAGGGTTTCAGTTCAGGATCTGCCTTTTGAGGACATCACAAAGTGTCTGATGCCCTTTGAGACTTTTGTACATCCCTGTTTCAAGCAGTGTCTTCAACCTAGCATTCTCATCAGCAATAGCAGTGGTGTCCTCAGTAGAGGAGTTAGTTTCCACATCAGCAGTTGAAGATATTGCAACAGTAACAACAGTAGAGCATTCATCAACAGAAGTAGCGTTATCACGCTCAATGCATTTAATACATGGTGGTTCAAATCCTTCCTGAGCTGAACTGATCTGTTCGGTGTGAAGTGACTCGTTTTCCTTTTGAAGATCTTCATGAGCCGCTCTCAATTTCTCAAGATCTTGGTTCCTTTGAAGATAATCATAGGAAAGCCTTTCATGAGCTGTTGAGAGCGTTTCATGACGACTTTCAAGTTCCTCATACTTAGCATGAAGATTTTTTATGTCTTTAATTAAGGACTGAGATCGAGTCATTTCAGCGTCTAACAGATCATCGCTTTTGTCTAATAGTTTTTGAATGTGTTCCATGGTTTTCTGTTGTTCAGTTGCAATTTTAGCAAGTGTTTTGTAGCTGGGTTTGGAACCACAATCAGAGTCATCGTCACTAGATGTTTGATAGTGAGTAGTGCGTGTGTTTACCTTGGCACCACGTGCCATGAAGCAGTAGGAAGGAGCGCAGTAGTCCTTGTCATTTGCATCGGCGTCAGTGATGAAGTCATTGCCTTCAGTGTTGAAGATGGACTTGGCAACGTATGCTGTAGCCAGACTTGCAATGCCAGAATCGGACTCCTCCTCAGACTCCACCTCCGCCTCCTTAGAAGCGGACTCATCCTCAGAGTCCATTTCCTTGCCAACAAACGCACGTGCCTTGCCAGATGAGCTCTTCTTGTGTGATGAAGACTTGGAGGAAGACTTGGAAGAAGATTTTGAGTATTTCTTCTTCTTCTTGTCGTCAGAGTCATACTCCTTGCTCTTCTTCTTCTTCTTGTTCTCATTGTCCCACTGTGGACACTCAGAGATGTAGTGACCAGGTTTCTTGCACTTGTGACATGTTCTCTTCTTGTAGTCATGAGCAGAAGCTTCATCATTCCTTGAGCTTGATCGTGAAGACTTTCTGAAGCCTTTCTTCTTGGTGAATTTTTGGAACTTCTTCACAAGCATAGCAAGCTCCCTTCCAATGTCTTCAGGATCATCAGAACTGCTGTCAGACTCTTCTTTAGATGAGGAGACAACCTTTGCCTTCAAGGCACGAGTTCGCCCATAGTTGGGACCGTAGATGTCTCTTTTCTCAGAAAGCTAAAACTCATGTGTGTTGAGTCTTTCAAGTATGTCAGACGAATCGAGTGTCTTGAAATCAGGACGTTCTTGAATCATCAGGGCTAGGGTGTCAAACGAACTGTCAAGTGATCTCAGGAGTGTCTTGACGACTTCATGCTTGGTGATCTCAGTAGCGCCGAGGGCTTGAAGCTAATTTGTGATGTTAGTGAGTCGATCAAACGTGAGTTGGACATTCTCATTGTCATTTCTCTTGAAGCGGTTGAAGAGGTTGTGAAGGACACTGATTCTCTGATCTCTCTGGGTTGAGATGCCTTCGTTGACCTTGGAGAGCCAGTCCCAGACTAGCTTAGATGTTTCCAAAGCACTCACGCGGCCATACTGTCCTTTGGTCAGATGACCACAGATGATATTCTTGGCAGTAGAGTCCAGTTGAACGAACTTCTTGACATCACCAGCAGTGACACCTTCTCCAGTCTTGGGAACGCTGTTCTTGACGACATACTATAGGTCGACATCAATGGCTTCAAGATGCATGCGCATCTTATTCTTCCAGTAGGGATATTCAGTTCCATCGAAGACGGGGCACGCAGCGGAGACTTTGATTATCCCTGCAGTCGACATAGCTAAAACTCCAGGTGGTTAAACCGAATCACACAGAACAAGGGAGTACCTTGCTCTGATACTAATTGAAAGTGCTAGTGATCGACTAGAGGGGGGGGGGGGTGAATAGGCGATTTTTATGAAAGTCTTCAAAACATGGAAGTTTCGAAGACAAACGATAGAAATAAACCTATTACCATGCAACGGAAGGTAGACTACACTAGGCAAACTATAGTCAAGTATTCAATGAAGTAAAAGCGCAATGACTAATAGCAGCTAGGCAGTAAGGATCAGGTAGGAAGATATTGTAAAGCCAATCAGAACAAGTAATCACTTAGTGAAGCCAAATGGCGATGCAATCGTACAATGACTTCACACGGACCAACAGTAAGTAAAGGGAAGGGAAGGATGAAACCAGTGACTCGTTGAAGACAATGATTTGTTGGACCAGTTCCAGTTGCTGTGACAACTGTACGTCTGGTTAGGGAGGCTGAGATTCAACTCAGAAGACCTCGTCTTCACCTTATTCCCCTTGAGCTACGGACACCCAGTCCTCGCCCAATCACTCTGGTAAGTCTTCAAGGTAGACTTCCAAACCTTCACAGACTTCGTTCACCGGCGATCCACAATGACTCTTGGATGCTCAGAATGTGACGCCTAACCGGCTGGAGGATTCACAGTCCCCAAGTGTAATAAGTCTTCAGATCACATAGACAAGAAGACTTAAGTGATTCCTAACACTCTTTGGCTCTGGGTGGTTAGGGCTTTATCCTCTCAAGGAATTCTCTCTCAAAGGCTTCAAGGTGGGTTGCTCTCAAACGACAAAAGCCGTACTTTAACTCTGAGCAGCCAACCGTTTATGGTTGTAGGGGGTGGGCTATTTATAGCCACTAGGCAACCCGACCTGATTTGTCCGAAATGACCCTGGGTCACTAAGGAACTGACACGTGTTCCAACGGTCAGATTTGAAACACACACGACAACTTTACTTGGGCTACAAGCAAAGTTGACTTGTCCAACTCTGAACAAGATTCGCTCTCATAGTCTTCACTCGAAGACATAGGATTTTGGTTAAGCATCACTTCAGTCATTCTGACTGGTTTTCTTGGACCCCACTTAACAGTACTGTGGTTCCTATGACTCAACAAAGAAGAAAAAGAACTATGAAAGATCTAAGTCTTTGCGCTCCATAGTCTTCATGCGATGTCTTCTCTTGTCATAGTCTTCAATGTGAATGTCTTCACATACCACCTTTGACTTCAATGTCTTCATACATTTTTAGGGGTCATATCTGGTAGGAAAACCGAATCAATGAGGGACTTCTACCTGTGTTATCCTGCAATTCTCACAAACACATTAGTCCCTCAACTAGGTTTGTCATTAATACTCCGAAACCAACTAGGGGTGGCACTAGATGCACTTACATGGACAAATCAGGTCGGGTTGCCTAGTGGCTATAAATAGCCCACCCCCTACAACCATAAATGGTTGGCTGCTCAGAGTTAAAGCACGGCTTTTGTCGTTTGAGAGCAACCCACCTCGAAGCCTTTGAGAGAGAATTCCTTGAGAGGATAAAGCCCTAACCACCCAGAGCCAAAGAGTGTTAGGCATCACTTAAGTCTTCCTGTCTATGTGATCTGAAGACTTATTACACTTGAGGACTGTGAATCCTCCAGCCGGTTAGGCATCGCGTTCTGAGCATCCAAGAGTCATTGTGGATCGCCAGTGAACGAAGTATGTGAAGGTTTGGAAGTCTACCTTGAAGACTTACCAGAGTGATTGGGCGAGAACTGGGTGTCCTTAGCTCAAGGGGAATTGGGTGAAGACGAGGTCTTCTGAGTTGAATCTCAGGCTCCCTAACCAGACGTACAGTTGTCACAGCAACTGGAACTGGTCAAACAAATCATTGTCTTCAACAAGTCACTGGTTTCACCCTTCCCCTCCCTTTACTTACTGTTGGTCCTTGTGAAGTCATTGTACGATTGCATCACCATTTGGCTTCACTGAGTGGTTACTTGTTCTGATTGGCTTCACAATATCTTCCTACCTGATCCTTACTGCCTAGCTGCTATTAGTCATTGTGCTTTCACTTCATTGAATACTTGACTATGGTTTGCCTAGTGTAGTCTACCTTCCGCTGCATGGTAATAGGTTTATTTCTATGGTTTGTCTTTGAAACTTACATGTTTTGAAGACTTTCATAAAAATCGCCTATTCACCCCCCCTCTAGTCGATCACTAGCACTTTCAGTCCTGGTCTTCGATCGGCTCAACGGCGGTTGAGGTATGCGCGGGGTCGGGCTCTGCCGACGTAGAACATTAACCTATCCTCGCATGTCCTTCCTATAGGTTGTTTGCGCGCCAAGGGGGACTCCTGAGCATCGCGACTCAGGAGCCTAACTAGTCACGTAGCCCCTCACTACTTGGTCCGTCCTAGTTTCCGGTCGGCCCAACGGCGGTTGAGGTATGCGCGGCGCCGGGCTCTGCCGACGCAGAATGTAAAGCAAATAGGAAGAAAACCGCAAAATCTCAAAGCAAATATTACAATACATATTGTTTTCACAATATCAAATGCAAGTTTAACACCTCCACGAGGCATGGTGCATGTTGCAGGAATAAAGCAGAAAAGCAGCCGCAAGTCACCCCTGGACACTGCTGGCGCCTGCAAAAGGTGCCCCCTCCTGGGTAGCGTCACCTTCACCTGCATCACCGGTCGAGGGCGAGGGGACGAAGGCGTCGAACTTCTTCAGCAAGGCTTCCACTTGACCCTTCACGGCCACGGCGGCAGCCACGCAGTGTTCGTCAGCTACAGGTTCCAGCAGCTCATCAAGACGAGCGTTGGGGTCGCGAAGGTGCAGGTGGCTAAAGACCGCGTCAGTGCGGCTGAGGAAAGGACGCGTGCCTCAGCCTCCGCCATAGGACCGATGCCCTCCACGACTTCCTAAAGAGCCTTCACCAGGAAGGGAAGCAGCTGAGCAGGGCCATCCTCGTCGGTGGTCAGCGGCTTCTCCAAGCCCTTCTCCTACAGTGTCTTCAGCGCCACGCGGGACCTCTCCTCGAAGGTCGAGAAGGCCGTGCGGTTTTCGGCAAGGACCCTCGCCATGGCGTCAAGGTCGGCCTCCTTCACCCTCGCCTTCCGCTCCAACCCCTCCAGCCGGCTGCGCTCCACTGCCTGCACCTTTGCCAGCTCCCCCAGCTCAGCGTCGCGGCCCTTGATGGTGTCCTCCCGGGCTTTCATCTCCTCCTCCTTCGCCTGGAGGCCACGTGCTTCTTCTGCATACCGGCCGCACATGCCCTTCAGCTCGTCCTCCAGCTCTCGGCAGCGGCCGCGGGCGGCCTCAACATCCTTCAATGCCGCCTCGCGATCGGCCGCAGTTTTGGCGGTGGCCTACTTCTCCTTCTCGGAGGCCGCCGCGACCTGGCTTAGCGACACTCGAACCGCCGAGTCAGAGTGAAGCCAGCTAGAGACCAGCTCCAGGCGCCCGGCCACCAGGCGCAGGTTCGTGCCCTGGAGATCTTCCCGCAGCTGGGCCATCTCCGAAAGGGCATGCTCCAAGACGGTTGAGGAAGCAGAAGAACCTGGGGCCAGGGGCGCAGTAGGAGAAGGAGGCGACGTTGTCACCAGAGCCTGGGAGGTCAAGGGCTCCTGAGCCTTCGGAACCTCTCCAGCCATGCCGGACACCGGCACCTCCTGATCCAGCGGTGCTTCGGGGGCTGACTCCTCCCGAGGGTGCTCCACCGGGCCTCGCGTGGACGACCAGGCTGGAGAAGCATGAGCACCATCCCCACCTTTGCTCACGGAGAGGGGCGCGGTTGCAAGAGACGACACAGACACAAGCGGCACCACCTCGCTCTCCCTTCTCCTCTTCACCGCAGACGCCAGCCTGGTTACGCGGTAGGGAAACAGAGTCGGAAATGAGCATCAACTGCAGGAGCAAGGCGAGGCGGGGAACTTACTGGTCTACGACAACATAGTCCACCTTTCGCTTGGTGAGCTTAAAGCTGGAGAGCGTCGCGACTCGAGGCGTGGGTGCACCAGCCCCAGAAGCTGAAGCAGGAGTAGCAATTGAACCAGAAGCGGCCCCAGCCAGCACTGGAGCAGCAGCAGAACCTCGGGGGATCAGCGCCGACCTGCTCCTCGTCGGGATCATGGCCAGTCCCTCCTTCTCCTGGGAAGCATCGACCTCGTCATCGTCGGGGAAGGCGCGGAGGATGTCAGCCTTACTCAGGGGAAGGTCTCCCCCGTCCCTTCAGGGGTTACCTCCGAGTCTTCCTCCTCTTCTTCCTCCCCACAGGACTCACCAGAAGACAGCTGCACCGGCGCTAGCACCGCACGGGCCCTGATGAGCACAGGCGGCACCAGTCCACACCCATTAAAGGTCAGCTTGGAGGCCATGATCAGCGCACTGTCCTTGTGGCGGAACAAGGGGGTAAAGACATTCAGAGGATACTCTTGATCATCCCCAACCAGGAGGCGGAGAGCTACGGTCAGCTCCTCGTCGTACAAGGCCTCTGAGCTCAAGCGAACCTTGTCCTCTTCATCCCCGAGTTCCCACAAGGGGCACGAGCGGGCCTGGAGCGGGGCCACGCGCAGCGCCAGGAACTCCCTCAAGAGCATGGCCCCTGTATTCCTCGCCGCTTCGTGTTGCCAGGCTTTAGGTCGGACTTCATGTGCTCTAGCACCAACATTGCCCGCTCGTCGGTGAGCTTCGCGTAGGACCATGCCTTGTCGGCCTGGGGCTTCTCCGTCGGCAGCGCCAAGCGCGGGTGGACATGCTTGGTGCTCATCATGACCCATTTGGCCCTGAGGTTGTCGGCCTTCTTCCTGGAGTTTGAGATCGAGTTGGCCTTGCCGGTCGCGATGAAAGTGGCGCACCCGGAGATATGGCCCTCGCTAGCACGGAGGAAGAAGAAGTGGCGCAGCAGGGCCACGGACGGCATCACGCCCAGATACGCCTCACAATAGTAGGCGAAGATGTACAAGAGAAAGATGGAGTTGGGATGGAGATGCAGCGCCTGCAGCCCGTAGTGGTCGAGGACCTCATAGAAGAAATTGGAGAAGGGAGGAACCAACCCGGTGGCGATACTGCTCGTGAAGAAGGGGAAGAACACACTCCCCTCGGGCTCCGGCACGTCGGAGGCAACCCGAAGCTCTGTCTTCCCCCTTTCATTACTCTCCCCCGCCGTTAGCAAGCGCGTGGCTGCGAGGTTTTTCTCCGAGACGTTGGGCGAGTCGAGGGTAGGTTCGTACCAAGCCTTCGCCGCAGACGACACTGGCCACGAGGCGGGCTTGACCCTCCGGGGCGCCATTGGTTGCTGGTGCAGGAAAGGATAGGAGCGGATCTAAAGATTTTGGAAGCGAGGAGCAAGAAAGGGGATCTGAGCAAGAAAGGGGATCTAAGCCAGCCTTTTGACAGTCAGGCAGTTTCCTAGGCAGCATGGGGAAGCGGAGACGCCCACGTTTAATCAACCGCCACACGTCGATCAAGGCCGCAGCCTATTGGGGCCCGTGGCACTCCGCACTTGACCCTTGGCTTCGCCTCGAAGCCAAGCCCGAGCGCACCTTGGGCCCGTGGGCTATTGTCGGCGTTCTGGGAATGGGGGTCCCCAGACTTGCCTGCCTGGGGCCCACGGCGTGGCTTTGCTAGCAGGCCTGTATGGACCATCTTCATCAACAAGGAATCAAGACCCTCGCGAGGGGACAAGCCTCGCAAGGCAGACGACACAAGATCTCCTCGGGAGCGGCCTCACTAGGCTGGCTCGTGAGGGGCGGAGAGTTCAAGGCCAGGCAAACCCCATGAGGTTCTCGTGACATAAGCCATGACTATCGAGACCAGGCAGGCGCCAGGTGGGCGCCAGCGCGCGCAGCATCCTTGTTTCCTCTTTGGTGCTAAGGGGGCAAGCGCAGGCACGGAGTACCGAGGCATCAAGCAAAGGTTTCCATATTGGTGCTGTAACATCCCAAATTTTCAATTTGGAATGTTATACAATAGATCATCATTGCATATCATATTTTATTGCATTTGGTTGATCCTAGAAATTTCACGCAACTCAAGGACCCTCGGAGAGAGTTGGGGATTTCGTTATTTTCATATTTGAGTTTTCTCAAATTTTGAAAATAGGATCATTTGATTTTATTTATTTTATCTTCAATTACTTCTACTATAAAAATTATGAGAGTGGGAATAAAATGACTTTCCCAAAATATAGAAATATTGGGGATTTAATAAAAAAATCAAATAAGATTTTATTTTGGTTTTATTTTCTATTTTATTTGAATTTAGGAAAATTTGCACGTTTCCAAAATTTCATTTAGGGCCAAGAAAATGTTCATCCTGTTCTAAATATTTTATTTAGACGGTGAAAATTTGTTTTGGCATTTTTAGAATTTTATTTATTTTTGTAGAATTTTTTTTAGTCGCAGCGAAATTGTTTAAAAAAAAGAGAGACCCCGCGCCTGACTGGGCCAAGGCCGGCCCAGCCAGCCGCCGCCACCTCCCGCCGGGTCGGGACAGGAGTCCCGACCGCCGCCGTCGCCCGAGTCCGGGGAGGACCCGCCTCCCGAGGCTGACCCCTCCCCCAAGTCGTCGCCTTCCCCCCCCTTTATAACGCCGCCGCCGCCCCCTGCATCCCCACACCCGCCCCACCTCTAGCGCCGCCGCTGCACGCCGCCCGCGC